>NC_056730.1:385131872-385214372 GCF_019279795.1 Protopterus annectens | reverse complement strand
CAGACTTTATTGGTCAAACATTGAAAATGTTAATATACAATTATTTTAAACTTCAATTATTATGTTTCAGCCTACCCAAAAATGTTTGTCTTTTTGATTAAAGGCTCCTAAAACTTATCTTTCAGAATGTCTGTTGGCCTGCAACACTTTGCAGGTTTGTCCTACCAAATCATCCCTGTCCTGAGTAATTTGAAATTTGTCAATTACTGACAGGCTGGTAAGGCCGACAGACATATCCATCAGGTTGTTCTTGTAGGGTAAGCTTCTTGCTTAAACCACTCCAACTCCTGTGGGGGCATACTGCCTGCCTTACTCACCAATACTCCCACTAAAAGTGCACCATTTGGTTTCCCAGGATACTAGCCAGGTGGGGTTCCCTCCACCCTACTTAATTCATTATGACTTTTCCTACAGATCCATTAATTGACTATCCATTTCTTACTTAAATTCTTATCCTGAGCTATTTTACCCTATAGGAGGGCAGTGCTTGTCTCAACATCCTGACCTAGAGATTGTCTTTTGTCCACCAGGCTGTCTTCCATTCTTGTACATGAATAACAGCCTGCCCTGAAGTCCTCCTTTTTTTGACTTAACTTAATCTACCTGCCCCTTTAACTTCTTTTACCTTTTTATGCCTACCCTTAAAAAACATCTTGAAACCCCTACAAATATATAAGCTGAATAACAGTCACCCCATGTCCATGAGACAAGCCCCATCTGGTCTATACCATAGCGGACTGCTATCCTCCATTTTGGAAGATTACTAAAACTCATTATTCTCTATACATTGACATAGTGCTATTCTTCCTGGTTACCTCTCTAATCCTGTGATTAATACCTTTCTTTCAAACAAGTCTAGTGATAATATCTGATGATATAATCCTAACATCAGTAAATGTACTTCAAGTAGAAACTATCTCCCAACATTCTAAACAACAAGTCCATTTCTGCAATTGACTCCAAATATCTTCCCTGTAAAATCATAAAGATGCTATCAAATATCTATGCTTCTCTAGCCATGTGACACGCGGTTGGCAGCAGCTGACATCACAGTACCTATCTTCTTCCATGCCACATCCATCTAATTCTTGACACTTCCTTCCTGAGCTTTTTTCCTCTTACTTTCAGTTGAGCTAATTTCTTGAACCAATACAAAAATGAATGGCCCATATGCCAAACTTTTTTGGCCTAAAAGTAAAACAAACAATGATAAATTGTCTGCTTTCCCCTAAAACCCATATGCATGTGCAGTCAAGCCCTGTGAAGTTGTCTAAGTTATTATTTGCACTTCTGTGTGTGTGTGTTTGTATGTTTCTGTTTGGGTCTAGTTAGTAATTCATAGAGTCATAGATTCATAGATTGTTACTAGGCTAACAATCAGGCTGGGGGGGGGGGTGCTTTCTAAGCCTAGCCAAGTTTTGCCAAAAGAATAATGATGTCCTCTATCCAAGCAGGATGTTGACGGCCAGGCATTTACAAACTAGCTCTGCCCATAAGGGACATGGGTGTCAGGCCCAGTTAAATTTCCTATTCCCATCCACTAGACTAGGATGCACTTAAATTGGGTAATAAATAAACTCAGTTTCACATGGATGAGAAGCCTGTTCCATAGGAGAGGCAGTCTCTGGGACACATAACAATCTCTCCAGCATGTTCTGTTTAAGTCAGAGAAAAAATTCAGGTCCCTAGACCTTGTATTTCAGGTACTGTTTGACTTATGAATATGCACGATATTCATAAGAGTCGGGTTTGTGGATGCTTTGTAATCTTGCTTGTTTGGATTATATAGGAGCATCGGGATTCCACCAGCACAACCCTTTGTACAAGGTATAGAATTTAACTATATAGCTTTCTACTATTCCTACACCTGAATTAATAGTAACATTCTGATATTGGTTTTATTTGAATGTGGTATTGCGCTTTGCTGTGTTCAGAGCTGATTTTCTCTCTGGCAATACCACTGAGTCAGTGCAGATCTGCAGAACTGATACCTCTGAGGATGCTGGTGAGCATGATCTGGCACAGTCAGGCAGTACAGTGTATGTGCAGGACACAGAGAATGTAACACTGCATCCTATTCACAGACTATGGACAGGGCTTCAATGCCAGCAGACATCCAGAAGACATACACCACACAGGAAGAACAGGTTACTGAGGATGTTGTCAATCAGGGAAGTGCACCACTACTACCACTGGGCAGGTGTGGATAAACATGTTGGTGAGTACCAGATCTCAAGTGAGAAATGATTGCTGCCTTCCCCTTGAAGTTGTTGTGTCAATGACTACAACCCATGTATGTGCATGGGCATCATAGATGCACAGAATAGTATCACCATAGCCATGGCAGAGTTGGTTAGGCGGATGCAGGGTGCATGAGATTACCTTTCTGAGGGCAAATCCCACATGTGTGACTGTTTTGATAAACTAAGTCATTTTACTGGAAAGTGTCCTGTCCTCTCAAGGTCACCTGCCATGATTGCGACATCTGTCTTAAAACCATTCCACAAGTATATTCATGGATGACAGCCACTGTGGCTATGGATAATAAAGGTCAAACTAATACAGCACTAACACTTTCACTGCTACTTCTGTTGTGGTGGTATCTACACCAAGGAAAGAATGCTACCAGGGTCATGGCAATCATAGTTGTGACAATTCTCGTAATGGACAGTGATCGCACTCATTCCACATGCCAACATCTAGCAACAAACATTGCTACTCCTGACAGAGGCACCACTGTGGACAGATGAATGCAAATGATGCTCATCTGTCTACCATGCATTCCATAGACTTTTCCAGTAGATCAATATGCAGTACTGTAACTACTTCTGACACTGTGACACACAGTCACAGCACCACAGAAAATCACAAATACTCACACAAGTGCATACACACACACACACACACACACACACACACACACACACACTTCCTGGGATAGTGGCACATTGTAGGACCTTTCTAGTTCTAATCCCCCCCCAAAAAACACACAACTACACTTTTTCTCCTACTTGTCCTCCGCACTCACAAATCTCCTTGTGAAATGTATCCAAACATGTGCTTCCTCGCCTACCTGTGTAAATTATAATTGTGCCCTACCCTTTGTACAGTGTTACTTGGGTTGTGCATGTCTGATACATAGTGTGAACAGTCTGGTGTTTGTTTTGCATGCACCAGTTTTAATGCAGTGCATCTATTTTACTCTGTTTTGTTAGGGCTAAGGCTATGTGCAAGCGGATGCCTCTTTCCCATTGCCACAGCATACTCTGCCTAACTCCTTCTAGCATATTTCCCTCCTCTTGCAGCTGACTCCTACACTGACTCTTCATCTCTCTGTGCATCTACTGTCTTGTGTGCCTTGGTGTGCTCCTTTTGCAGCAGGACATCTTACTGCACCTGCCTTCTCAGTATCATATTTTGGAATATTGTGCATACTGTAAATAGTTTTGCACTGGTGCTGGGATCATATTGTAAGGTGCCACTGGATGAAGCTGACAGTGAAATCATACCTTCAGCAAAGACAGTCAAGACAAACAGAGCACAGCTCTGGATAAAGTGTCCCTGATAAGCAAAGCAGCAAATCCAATAAAATCTAATAAAAGAAACTCCAGAGGCACACCACTACAAATGGAGCCAACCTGATGAAAACCAGTTTAATCACACAAAGAGCACAATACTATGGCCAGTAAGCACTTTCACATTTATCTGAATGCTTCTTTAGACTAAGAAGCATTCAGAGAAATGTGAAAGCACTTACTGGTCATTGTATTGTGCTCTTTGTGTGATTAAACTGGTTTTCATCAGGTCGGCTCTGTTTGTCGGGGTGTGCCTCTGGAGTTTCATACCTTCAGCAACCCAAACACATGCTCGGTAACATTCCTTGTTTGCAAATGAGCAAAATATTACTCCTGGTCTGCTTTATTTTATACATTTCTGATGGGTGTTATCAGCCAGTGTTCGAGGATATATCTGGCGTACTAATAAAATAGCCATGGGGGAATTCACCCCTTGCAAACTGTTGGTACAATTCACAAGTGTAGAAATCATTAAAATTGCCTGGGTGGTCTGTACACACACTCTGTAGATGATACCCTGTGCATTATAGAAAACCTGGCAGATGATGGAGTGAGACCATTTTTGGTTCACTTTGCTCTTTCTCTAGTTCCTTAGGTGGAGCCTTTATTTCAACATGGACATTGTCTATGGCTATCAGAACCTCAGGGGAAAAGGTTGCATTGCAAAAGTCCTGCATGGTGTGATTTTTCCCTCTTTTCTTTGTGGTACATGGAAACCACATATGCTTTTCAACATGCCACAGAACTACACTGAGAAATTGATGGTATATTCTTGAGGCAGATGACTGAGATACCCACAAAATGTCCTCATAAGTCACGAAAAGATCTCTATAGGTAGTATATGTAAAGAAACACCTACCATGGTATTCACAGAGATAGGTATTGCACAACTCCCATGATGCAGTAGATAAGGCTGACACATGTCCCCTATATCCTGCATTTCTTTATCTACACAGTAGCGGTACACTCAAAGGATGTTTACAGAACGAAGTGACAATAACTCCTGGGTAGGGAATGGAATATTTGTGGATAAAAGTAACTCACCTTCTTATTTTTCTTTACTTTAAACAGTCTGGCTTTGTATTAATAGTGTGCATTTGCATGAAATCAGTTGGAATATTTGGGCTACTGAGTGTTTGTGTGAAATCAACTTGACATACATTATTGTGTCTAGAATTATTATTTAGTTATTTTTACCACAATCCAACTTCTGAGGTATACATAGTCAATAACAGGATTTTAATTATAGAGTATGGGAACTGTCCATGAATAAGAATCACTGACCCTGTTGTCATGAATTAAGATAACAGTCTTTATTCTGGCTTTGCAGGACTAGAGTGCATTTGTGTAAATCAAGTTGGAATACTTTATTGTGGCTACTTTTTATCATAATTGGGCATTTGAGGTATACACAGTCAAGTTGCTCTAACTGCTGGGCATGGACATTGGTGGATTATAATGACAGTAGTTTTCAGTGATCTTTTATTACTGAAATGTTCCAAAATTTGTAATTTTTTATTAGCTTCAGTAAATTTTGTTTAACTGCATGTTAAAAGAAGTACTCAAGACTATGTATAGGGTCAAAGGTACACTTAATGTGTTACTGTTTGAGATGTTTTCTTTTTAATAAGAAAGGAAAATGATACTGCAATAAATTAATCCCCAAAGGTTTAACAAATGGAACAGGATATTTAAGATACAGAAATGTAATTGTCAGTTGATAAACTGAATTAAGTAAACCAACCAGCTAGAACTGAATTTTTCTTCAGAAATAATCATCTGTGGTTTCTATTTTTGTTGCCACTAAACTACAATACAGATTTACTGCTGTATGCATGTACTACTAATCACAAAGTATGGCTGTGCTATACAGCTGGCCCATAATGTGTTATAACCAGTTATATTCTCTTGGAACTTGAAAATCATCTCTTATGTGGAAGTCCAAGTTAGTTAATTTTAACTTGTGGATTCACATATTATGAGGTGAGCCAGAAACACGATATGTCAGCTATGAAGCATGTTTTATAAAAATGGTGCTTAAGGCATTAAATCATAAATTCAAAACAGAGATTCTAAATCCAAAATGATTCAAAACAAACCTTAGGACCTATCTCTTGGATTCCAAACTATCCTTCTGCCACTCTACTCCTGGCCAAATATTACAACAACTCTATCTACATCTGTCTTCTATCTTTAATTCCCTTTTAGTCTTCTTGCATAGTCTAAGCTTCTGGACTTTCACCTGGAGACCCAAGAGCTTATCATTGCTACAGCAATCCTGAAATCTAACTTTGTAGAATATAATGATTTTCAAGGTCTATTCTATTTTTTGTTTTTTTTTAGATGTGAATGTTAACATTTCCTGCTTTACCTTGAATTGTATTATATTGTTTTGCATGACATCTTGTAAGACTTGTTAACTGTGGAGCATTTCTCCCCAGGTCTCCTTTGAAATGGAGCCTGTCATGGCCGTGTTGGATTTTCTTGCTAAACAAATGCTAATGAATAAATAATAATAAATAAATAAATGTAATGCAAACTTGAAGTTATAATGAAATGTTATTTCTTAAAACTTACCCTTTACAATGTGCAGCAGTTAACACCCAGTTGGGTTTAATCAATGTTCCTCCACATATTGTTTTCTTTTCTGACTCGTTTATTTGTATTAAAACCATGTAGGGTCTTGAATGCGGCACAACTTCTTGACCACCAATGATTTCTGTGCTGTCACCTATGAAATAAGGAAAACAATTAACTATGTGATACTTATAATAAAAGTACAGATGCATTTGTAATTACTGCACTGTAATTTGCTTGCCTCTAGATGAAGGATTCACGTGCAGAAATTAATGTTGTATCTCTTTATGCATATAACCTTCTAATGCATGTCATACAAGCATAGTCCTTTGTGAGACATTAAAGCATTCTTGGTGACTATACAAATATTTTTCTCCAAAGACCTGAATTATATATATTTTTTCTAAATCTTATACTAATTAATCTCAAAAAGTTGTTGATTCCATTCATAGACTCTTCATACATGTTTTTAATTTTCTTCTTTTTTTTACTCCACTAATAATTATTTTATAAAAGTTTAAATCTGGAAATATATTTTTTTTCTGACAGAGGCTTACTGCCACAGATTTGCATGCAGTGTCTTTCCATTTTAAACCATCCAATTTTCAGCCACTCTGATCCAATGCTGTAAAGGTATTTGAAGAAGCACTGGTGAGAGCCCTATTTAAAGAGTCATCCAATCCATTATTTTTTTATAGACTTGGAGGTCATCTTAACAAAGAAATTCACTACATAACTTAAGAACAATGGCAGCTTGCACATATGCACAGCCAACAAGGGGAGGGAGATGTGATTGTTTGGGAAAGAGTTTTGTACACAGGTGAGATATATCAATAACTCTATATGATAGATTTTTTTTGTAAAATGCATGTTAATCCGAAACTCACTTTCCAACAAATTATTGGTAACTTTTACAGAAGGTGTGGCTTCAAAGATTATTAGCAAAGAACTAAAAATTAGTTGTTTATTGTATATCCTAAAATATATTTTATATCCTTCCCAAAATTCACAAAAACTGTCAGAGACTCCCCAGCCAGTAGACCTACTGTAGCCAGTGAAGTGTCACTGACTTAAAGTATTTTTTATTTCTAGAAAAGTGCTTCATAACCTGGTTAGCCTTTATTCATGCTAGGATTAAAGACACTACAGATCACCACAGATGTGCAGCTGGGTTGGAGTTTTTATATGTATACTTTTGATGTGTTCTGACTTATACAGTAAATCACAAGAATGAAGACTAAGAGCTTTGAGATTCTTATTCATATTAGTGATATATGCACCAAGGGCAACTACGGTGGTGCAGCGGGTAGCATTGTTGCCTCACAGCAAGAGGTTCTCCGGTTCGATCCTTGGCTGGGGAGCCTTCTGTGCAGAGTCTGCATGTCCTCCCTGTGGTCGCATGGGTTTCCTCCGGGTGCTCCAGTTTCCTCCCACATCCCAAAGACATGCTGTAGGTGGACTGGACACTCTAAATTGGCCCTAGGTCTGAATGTGTGCATGTGTGTGCCTTCTGTGGAAGGTTGGTTGCCGGGCTGGCAACTTGACACTGTAAAAACTCCACTGCCAATCATAAGTGGATAGGTGATCCGCTGTGGCGACCCCTAACCAGAAAAAGCCAAAAGAAGAAGAAGTGATGTATGCACCAAATTAGTGATACATGTACCAAATTAGTGACATATGCATTTCGGAATTTGCTGATTTTTTGGTTCATTTAACATAAATAGTTTTAAATGTGAATGCATTCTGTTTCGCAGAAGAATTTCTCTTACAACTAAAGGGTACTGCTGTGGCAGCTGCTTTTGTCCCATGTATGTTGCTTTTTTAGACTGTTTTGAACATATTTATATTTGCAGTGGGGAGAACAACTCGTTGTATGCTAACTCAGACATCTGACATAGATACCTAGATGACTACTGGGTTATCTGGAGGGGTAACTGTTCAGAATGTATTTTTGGATTACTTGAATCACAATAAGTTTGGGACGGAATTTACCATGAAAGCCAAGTTTTTCCAAATTTATTTTCTGGATGTCATGGCTCTCAACACTCTTAATGGTCCTTTGGTTACAGACTTATGCCATAAGCCTTTTAGTATGAATTCACTCCTCAGTGCAGACTCATGCCCTCCTGGCTGCATGATAAGGAACATTCCTAAGTCCCAATTCATGAAAATGAAACAGATTTGTAGAGCGACAGATGGATCCAATAAGGCAGCTAATGATCTAGCACATAGATTGGTGCACAGAAGTTACAATAATGAGAACATCACACATGCTAGAAAGGAAATGGATGAGATGGAGAGGAACAATCTTTTGCAATATAGAGACAGAATGGAAAATAACAGTAGTGGTACCAAGTTTGTCACAAGCTATGGTAGTAACATTTTTCATATCAGGAAACTGATTAACAGACATTGGTCGATTCTTACGGGAAGTGGCAGGAAAAGAACCTGCCTTCTCCTTTAGGAATAATATGAACTTGAAAAGACTATTATGCAGGGATGTTTATCCTTAACCATCATTTTCTTTTTCTGGTTAGAAGTTTGGCACTTATCCTTGTAGGAATTATAAAGCCTGTAAGTCGATCAGTATGAGCAATCAATTTGAACATCCAGTGACCAGGAAAATACTTAAACCTAAGTTGTATGTGAATTGTCACAGTAAAAACTTAATGTATATTGCTACTTGCAAATCTTGTGAATGTTTTTACATTGGTAAGATGAAATGAATGCTGAAGGAATGGATCCTTCAGCATCTAATTGATATAAGAATTGGAGTTAGATACAATGCATTATATCAACATATCAGAGTGAATCCTGGACATGTGTTTGTTTTTATGGTGTTACAGATACAAACAATGAACTTGAGGGGCAGAGATTTGTGCAACTTAACTGAACTGAATGAGTTAAAATGGATAGTTGAACTGAGGGCGGACACTTTTCCGAGTCTGAATGACATGCTACCACTCAAGCCTGTACTAAAGGGGCATAGGCCACTTAGCGGAATTCTATTGGCTAGAGCCAGCTTTTTAATTGGAAACATTCTTTATTATGGCTACAGAGCTGATGAAGGGCTACGGCCTGAAAGTGCTAATCTTTTATTGCTTTATACTCGTTAAAGTTTTTATTTACTTTGCTGTTTTGGTCTGATTTGGTTTTAATTTCATTTTGTCATTTTTCTACAAGTTCGGACCTTTACTGTTCCTTGGGTTGACTTTTACTGCTACAGTGTAAAGTGCAGAGAAGTGCTTTATTTAGAGAGGCCATTCAACATTTCAGTGCACATTTTGTTGTTATGGGGGCAGATGCGATAAGAACAGGCTGTCATCTTACTGACGTGACAGATTTGTTAAATAAGAAGGAAAGGCTTTAGATCATTAAAACAGAACAAAAATGTAGAAAATAAACAATTAACATACAATCTATGAAAGGTATATAGAACCCCTTTTTGTCCTACTTTCCTTTCCCCATCCATTCCTTCCCTCCCCTTGTTTTTTTTTCATAAGTATAAGCATTTCAGAAGTTATATTAATGACGTATTTATTTCTGCTGGTTTTTACATGACATTTCTGGTTACATGTTATATAAGAAGGATTAAGAAATCCTTTTTCCCATTTT
This sequence comes from Protopterus annectens, assembly GCF_019279795.1. Lineage (NCBI taxonomy): Eukaryota > Metazoa > Chordata > Ceratodontiformes > Protopteridae > Protopterus > Protopterus annectens. The sequence goes on along the minus strand of NC_056730.1, from coordinate 385,204,605 downwards.
TTATCAGCATGATTTTTTAGAATTTATATTCATATCAGATAGGTACTATTTATTTACTTTTGCTTCTTCTGTTTTCTACACAATATCTTTGGTTACATGTTATACTTGAAGGTGTAAGATGGAAAGGCTGGATATGTTAGAATTTTATGTTAGTATGGCTGTAAATCTGTTTCAGTTTTTGTTATGTGATTTTCATAGGTTCATAGATAAGTACTAGTCTAGCTGCCTTTGTATGCCATTTTAAACCTAGTCGGTTTCCCTTTTTGTACTTGAATGAATCTATCCCATTTGGTTTAGATTGGCCTTACCCATCTCATGGTCAATAATTATATATTTCTTCTAGTGAAGATAACTGGGATCATACCACAGAAAACTTAAGGAGACACATGCATGGGATAAAGCATTTAGGAGCTGCCTCTGCCCATTAGTAGTACAGGGGGCAGTCCTGGGGAACATTTTCTGTTTCCTATTTATAAATCTAAGTTGCATTTGAATATGGACATGGATAAGCTTTGTTTTCTTTGGGTAGGAAGTCTGTTCCAGAGCAGCAGTATCTTCTGCAAGATAAACATGTCCATCTAAACCATTCTGTTGATGTTGTAGAAGAGGTTTAGATCCGATGCCATTTGGCTTACTAATGTGCAGTAAATCCATCAGTACTGGGTGACAGGATGTCTTGTATGCCAGACACAGGTCACCACTTAACAGTCTGTAGGATACTGAGTATAGTAACAAGCTTTGAGTTGTTGCATGTGGGATATTTTGTTTAGGCCTTCTATTCCTTTAGTAAAGTATCTCTGTGGGCATTATGGTTCCTGCATGCACTTGGACAGATAAATACCAAAGGCGGAATTATACTCAATTATTGGTCTAATGAAAGCTGAATAAAGGTAACAATGATATCCCATGATCTAGACACAATTTCTTTTTTATAAGCAGTACAATATAGAAGGATTTTATTTCAACAATGGACACATTGATCAAAGGTTAGGTCACTATTCACCTAAATTTCCAAACCCTGAACAACTGGGTCAATTCTTAAGGATGCATTGTCAATGTAGTAGTTCACTGGAGTAGATGACTTCCCAAAGGAAATGATAATGCATTTTTTGGCATTTAGTTTCACTCCATGATTTTGGCACCAGTTATTTTTTTAGGACAAACCTTCCTGCAGGATGGCTAAGTTACTTGGGTATTCAATGACTGTTCCCAGCCATCTACAAACTTAGTTAGCCACAGCCCCTTTGGTATTCGATTTTGCTTCAGAGATGTAGATGCCAAACAGGAGAGGTCCCAACACAGAACTCTGATGAATTCCACTTGTGACTGATCTCTTCGTGAAGGTAACTTTCCTTATTTTGATTTCCTGTGAGCCAGTTTACAGTCCATCAGGTGGCATAGAGTATTATTCCCAATTTATTTAGCTTTTATACTATGCTTGAGTGGAAGATTGTGTCAAAAGCATTGAACAGGTGGAGGCATGCAATGTGTACCATTCTACCTTCATCCATTGCTTTGGTGATCTTTTCATAAAAGTCTTCCAATTTGAAGAAGTATGGCTTACCCTTGATGAATTCAAACTGGGAAGGGTGTAGAGTTTGGAGGTTCCATTTTTCCTTATCAATTAGTTCCCTGAAAAATCTGCCCATGATGAATTCAAACTTGAAAGGGTCCAGAGTTTGGAGGTTCCCTTTGTCCTTATCGATTAGTTCCCTGAAAAATCTCTCCATGGTTTTACATTTCAGGATGATCAGATTTATAGTTCTTTAATTGCTTGGGTCTGTGGAAGGTCTTCCCTTCTGCAATGGAGTGACTATAGCTGTTCTTCATTTACTTAATACAAAACCTATATGGAGGCTGACATTGAACAGTGTTGTTAGGGGAGTGGCTAAATCATGCTTCATGCAATTTATGATGCATGCATCCATGGATATTATCAGGACACTGATGCAGTAATTTTAGCATTTGAAGGCACTTTTAGGACTTGGTCTTGTATTAAAAGTTGGAGGCAAGTTAGTTTCAGGTATATCTTCAAGTAAAGATAGAGGGGAGAGAGGAGTAAAGTTAGAGCTGAATTTTTCAAATTTGTTACTTGTGCTTTTTCCCTCGTGGTTTATCAGATACTGGAAAAGCGTAAGCAAAACAGGCATATCAGTGTAGCCTACTTGCAGAGTATTAAAAAACCTCTATTACTGCTTCTGGGTACTGGTTTTCTTTCTAAAGTTTTGCTACCATATTTTTATACATGCGTGCCTCTATATATATATATATATATATATATATATATATATATATATATATGTGTGTGTGTGTGTGTGTGTGTGTGTGTGTGTGTCTGTGTGTGTGTGTCTGTGTGTGTGTACTGTGTATAGCTATTGATATATAAATATAGCTATAGATAGATATAGATATAGATATAGATATAGATATAGATATAGATATAGATATAGATGGGTCTCCCACAGTTTGTTGAATGTCATATCTTCAATAAATGAATAGTAATTACAGGTGTGGGGGTAGCCACATTCTTTGATTTCCTGTCCTTGCCTTTTTAAGTGGTGCATTGTGAAATTTTTATTGCTTAAAAACCTCAGCTTTGGCCAGCTAAGAACTTGGTTATATTCAACTGGACGTATAAGAGAATTTAAGTACCTTTATCTGCACTTTTTTTTAAAAAAATACAGTATTTAATTTGATTTAAACTGTGTTGAAGGAATATTGAACTCAAGTTGCAGTTATTCTGCTCTTCAGTAACTTGAACTGAAGCTAGTGTGTTATTTGCTAGTAATTACAGGTGTGGGGCTAGCCACATTCTTTGATTTCCTGTCCTTGCCTTTTTAAGTGGTGCATTGTAAAATTTTTATTGCTTAAAAACCTCAGCTTTGGCCAGTTAAGAACTTGGTTATATTCAACGGGACGTATAAGAGAATTTAAGTACCTTTATCTGCACTTTTTTTAAAAAAATACAGTATTTAATTTGATTTAAACTGTGTTGAAGGAATATTGAACTCAAGTTGCAGTTATTCTGCTCTTTAGTAACTTGAACTGAAGCTAGTGTGTTATTTGCTAGTAATTACAGTTGGGGGGTAGCCACATTCTTTGATTTCCTGTCCTTGCCTTTTTAAGTGGTGCATTGTGAAATTTTTATTGCTTAAAAACCTCAGCTTTGGCCAGCTAAGAACTTGGTTATATTCAACTGGACGTATAAGAGAATTTAAGTACCTTTATCTGCACTTTAAAAAAAAAAATACAGTATTTAATTTGATTTAAACTGTGTTGAAGGAATATTGAACTCAAGTTGCAGTTATTCTGCTCTTCAGTTATTCCCACCCACCCTCCCTGTTTTTTTTTTTGGTGTTAATCTTAGTGGCCTTGAAACTGCCCGCCCTCAGCCTGCCTCTGGGCCCATCTCATTTGCTCACTCAACTGAGTGCAGTGAGATCATATTCTGATTTCAGGCACTCCTACTGTGTACAAAGAGAGCATCTGGGAAACAGACAAAAAAAATTAAGCTTATTTCCTGCCTTTCCTGTTAAGTGGTATAAACTATTTGTAGGCTTCTGAGCCCCCAAGCCCTTCGGTGTTTGAGGGAAGCCTTCTAGCTTGTTTTTTTTCTTATAACTAGCCAGTTTTCTAGTTTCAGCACTCAAATCTGTTTCTTTGATCTCAGCACTTGTTCAGATTAAAAAAAAAAAAAAAAGAAAAATTATCTGCTTTTACTGTACTTGTGTTTCTACCTACTTCATTTTACTTTTGCATCATCTTAAAATACTCAATTGTATTTATTACTGCTTGGTGTAACTCATTCTAAGCCTTTTGGTTTAAACACTTGGGCTTCGGACCAGTTGTTTTGCACTGAGAGGGTTTGTGGTCTGCACTGTTGTGGCAGAACAGGTAGCTTACATCCTTCTAGGTTGGGAACTGCTGATTGAGGGCTCAGTGTCTGTTATTCTAAAAGTGTATTAATTCTGGTTTAAGCACTTGGGCTTTCAGGCCAGTTATTTTACATTAAGAGGGTTCGTGGTCTGCACTCTTGTGGGAGGAGAGGCTGGACTCTGCCCTTCTGAGCTGGGAATTTCTGGTTAAAGGCTTATAGTGCATGCATATCTGAACTGCTTCTTACCGGGTTGGTGCGCCTTGTTTGCTGTGGCATAGACTGGATTTGGGCCTGCTGGATCTAGCTTTGTTTGTGTAACTTGAGCACTAATCCAGACATTCTCTAAAGTATTCAACTGTATTTATTACTGCTTGGTTGTAACTTGATTAAAGTGTAGCTATCATTCTAAGTCTTTTGGATTAAGCACTTGGGCTTCAGACCAGTTGTTTTACATTAGGAAGGTTTGTGGCAAGCAATGTGGTGGTAGGACAGGTAGCTTTCATCCTTCTAAGTTGGGAACTGCTGATTGAGAGCCCAGTGTCCAAGGGTATTAGTTCTGGTTTAGGCACTTGGGCTTCAGGCCAGTTATTTTACATTAAGAAGGTTCGTGGTCTGCACTCTTGTGGGAGAAGAGGCTGGACTCTGCCCTTCTGAGCTGGGAATTTCTGGTTAAAGGTTTATAGTGCCTGAATATTTGAACTGTATCTTACTGAAATTGGTACACCTTGTTTGCTCTAGCATAGACTAGATCCAGGCCTGCTGAATCTAGCTTTGTTTATATGCTTATTGTTTGTTTGCTTGTTATTTCCCTGGAAGCTAATTCCACCTAATACGCAACTTCTCAGCGCTTCTGTGGATCACTAGTGATATCTGCATTGCTTACTGTACTAGTTCCTTGTTTCACTTGAAAGAAAGTTACTGTTTGTCGTTTTTGCATTTAGTTACTTGTAACACATTGCACTCAAGTTACCTGGCACTTACTCACTATAGCAATTATATAAGTCAGCACTAAAAATTAAAAGCACTACACCCTCACTCCCCACTGGCCCTTGTTTTCAATTATTAAGGAATTCCCAATATTATTCTAGCATGTCCAAAGGTCAGTTGTCAATCTCCTCTCCGGTCCAACTGGTGAATCTGGGAATCTTGAGGCAATGTTATAACTGCCTCATGTACACAGACAACCCTCTCCTCCTCCCACATAACACAAATACTTGCGAGATGCAGCTATTTAGCCAAACTGGAGGCTGAGCTCTCTCAACTCAGGACTGGCAAGACCAGACAGGAGGAGAAGGCAACTACACACACCACAAAACCAGCCTCACACAATGCTACCACACCACTGAATCAAACACATAAACACACAAAGACATACTCGGAGGCTCTGAGTAAAAATTTACCTAAACAGCAGAGGCCTCCAAAGCAGCCACCCAAACAACTGCTACCTCAAGACACCCCACAGGCAACACATAAACCACAAAAGCAGTGTGCAAAGCAGTCACAGCCCTTAAGGCCAAATACAACACCAAACATACTTGTCATAGGTGACTCAGTAGTCAGACACACTGACATCCCACTCACCAGGCTGAACAAGGAGAGGGTCACAGTAAGCTGCCTATCGGGCGCTAGAATCCGCCACATAACACAAGGCACTCTGGTCACTCCACGGCAAGTACAAATATGACACATTCATTGTCCATGCTGGTGTGAACGACCTGAGACGTACCTCCCTGGACTACATGAAAAGAGACATAGAGGAGCTCTCTGATTACGTAGCTCAGGCAGGTATGACCCTGACCCTGAGCGGTATCTTTCCTTCACCAAGAATGATGCCACAATATAGAGACAAGATGATCAGCTTTAACAATTGGCTTAATGTCTGGTGTCATTCAAAGGGGATCCAGTGTCTGTCTGCCTGGGATGACATGCTTGACAAGCCACGCTGCTTCGCAAGGGATGGCTTGCACCTGTCACCCCTGGGATTCCGGATATTGGCTAAGGCTCTTGCCACCCCCATAGTGCCTTTTTTAGGCAAGGCTCAAATTCTAAACCTACCACCCTAGAAAACAAAAATGGGAAGTAACTGAGGGTAATGCTGCTCAATGCCAGAAGTCTAAATCTCAAAATGCACGCACTCGAGGCCCTTCTCAGTATGGAGAACATCGATGTCTGTGCTGTAACTGAAACCTGGTTCAAGGCTCCTGAGAGCACCCCGGCACTATTAGGTTTTACCTCATATCATGTGTTCCGGCCCCAAAACCCGGACCACACCACAAAAGGAGGGGGTGTATCCATATTCATAAAGGATTCCCACACCTCCAGGTTGGTGGCAACGCACGAAGCTTCAGAAACCATCCAGGTGCAACTAACCATAGGCAAAACTGCTCTACAAATTGCAGCATGCTACAGGCCACCCTCTCAAACTCAGGAACCCCACACAGCCTTCCTGAAGACACTGGAGGGTATAAATGTATCTCCAAACACCATCATATTGGGTGACTTCAACTACCCGAATATAGACTGGGAACATTACTCAAGCCCTTACTTTCTAGCCCAACGGTTCCTGGAGTTCATAAATTCAAATGCCATGGAACAGCTAGTCATTGTTCCCACGAGAGGAGAAAATATACTAGATCTCATTATCACAAACATGGGGACAAAATGCTCCACACCGGAAGTATATCCCTCATTGGTGAGATCTGATCATAAACTAATCTCACTGGAAATCCACATCCCGCCCCCACCCCAAACAAAAAAGACCACAGTGAAGAACTTCTCTAAAGCAAACTTCACACTACTCAAGACTGGTGTGGTATCCTTCAAGGCCCCTGAGCCAGTGGAAACCACAACCCAAGCTGCGGAAGCCCTTACAAATGCCTTCTATGAACACCTCCAGGACTGCATGAATCAGGCAATCCCAAATAAAACCAAGACTCTTTCCACAAAGGGCAAACGTCCAGTCTGGTGGACCCCAGCCATTAACAAACTTTACAATAAGAGGAGAAAGCTATTACATGATAGAACAAAATCCATAAAAGGGAAGTCACCCTGATCATTATTAGTAAAAAATACGAGCACTCATAAAATCAACTAAGGCCAATTTTGAGAGAAAAATTGCCATGGATTCAAAGGACAATCATAAGGCCTTTTTCAGCTATGTTAGGAACCTGGGTGGAAACTCCCAGATATGCTCAGAATTAGTCCAAAATGATACAAAAATCACTGAACCCACAGACATTGCCAACATACTGGCAGACAGGTTCAGTGCAAACTTCACCCCTCTCCCCTAAAGGAGAGATAACTATCCCAGCAGAGTGTAGCCTCCCAGACATCTCAAATGCGCAGGTGAAAGCTGCTCTCTCTAAAGCTAAAAACACAGCATCAATGGGACCGGATGGTGTCCCCGGCTGTGTGCTACACGAGTTAAATGAGGAATTAAACCCGCACATAAGGCAGCTGTTTAATCTCAGCCTTACCACAGGATACGTGCCCAAGGAGTGGCGTACGGCAACTGTGGTCCCACTCCACAAAGGCGGTGCCTCTACAGACCCTGGTAATTACTGCCCCATAAGCTTAACAAATCTAGTCTGCAAAGCTATGGAGAGGATCATAATGGAGCTCATAAACAAAGATATAGGGACTTGCAGACATTGGACCCGACCCAGTTTGGCTTCGTCAAGGGCAGATCATGCCTTTTGAACTTGGTTGACTTCTTTGAAACAGTCACCAAGGCCATTGATGAGGGAAAGGCAGTCCATACAGCCTACCTTGACCTTGCAAAGGCCTTCGACACAATACCCCACTTGGGTATTGTAGAAAAACTTACCAGCTTAAATGTAAACCCATATGTCACAAGATGGGTTGCAAACTGGCTTAAGGACAGAACCCACAGGGTTAGAGTTGCTGGCGCTGTGTCAGACTCCAAGCCGGTCACAAGTGGTGTCCCACAGGGCTCGGTCCCTGGCCCCCTATTGTTTGGCATCTACTTCTCAGAAGTACAGGCCAACATAGGAGGACTTTGGCTGACAAAGTTTGCAGGCGACTGCAAACTGGGCCATAGTGGAAAGTGCATCGGACACGGATATCCTTCAGAAGGGACTCACGGAAACAGATAGCTGGTGCCAGAGCCATGGCCTGAAGTTAAACGCCAAAAATGTATAGTCATACCCTTCGGGAAAAACAAGGTAACCCCAAGCTACCATATAGGTGGCAATCCACTAAGCACAGAAGAGGTTATCAGGGACCTGGGGACCCAGGTTGACAGTGGCCTTTCTTTTGACACTCACGTTGCTAAAGTGGTTAGAAAGACCTTCTACATTGCCCACCTGATCATGAAGGGATTCACATCCAGATCTAGTGAGGTCATTGTTCCCCTGTACTCTTCACTTATCAGACCAATGATCGAGTACAATGCCCCATTCAGGATGTATCTCACCCGACATCTGCAGCAATTGAAGAGACCCCAAAAGTTCCTCACCAAAAGGATAAAGGGACTCCAAAATCTGTCATATGCTGCCAGATTGAAGAAACTCCAGCTCTATTCAGTTGCATACCGTCTGCTCAGAGGTGACATGTGCCTGACATACAAGGCCATGTCCAACCCGGAATTAATGGACATGCTCCACGTCAAAAAATCCAAATCCACCAAAACCACTAATGCAAGCGGCTTAAACCTTAGCACGGATATAAATAGGACGTGCTGGAGGGATAGATTTATCACTCAGAGACTCCCTATGCTGTGGAATAAAATCCCGATCCATGTGAGGCAGAGCACCTCACTGGCTCTATTCAAGAGAAATCTTGACCTGTGGATGGGAGATCGTAGGTTTATCCCGGGAATCATCTCTGTGTCACTGCTGGACAGAGGCACAACAAACTAATGGGCACAGTATTTTTTCATATAAGGGGTGGCGTAAGCCACAAAAATTTGGGCTAGGCTTATAAATGCCTTAGGGCAGATAGCCTAGTATAAACCTATGAACCTATGAACCTATGAATGAGGTTTAATGTTGATGGTATGGATAGTCAAGCAGTGAAATTGCTGATGTTGTGTAATGTTGAGACAGGTCAGTGGGGTTGAAGGTGTAAGAGTGTTTGTGTGTGTGTATGTGAGAGTTAGGGTCGGGGATGAGTGAAGAATAGGTTTTGTATGTTTGTGTGGGAGTTTGTGTATTTTTAGGGTCAGTGTCAGGGTTAGATTAGGGTATAGATATATATTGTTGTTTGTGTGTATTTGTGAATGTTTGTGTGTCCAAGTGTGTCTTGTGCAATGGAAATGTTACAGGAAGGTTTTTATGATGGTAAGGTGTAGGGCTAGGGTTGGGGGAAGGGGCAGCATCAGGTTTAAGTGCGAACCCTAACACTAAACCTAACCTTCCCATAACGCTGCCACTATTCAGATGAATGTAAGGCTTGTGTTATGGAGGGTTAGTGTTAATACTGGGAGAGGAAATAGTGTTCCTTTATCTATGTTATTTCATTCAATATTTTTTTTTTTGTTTTCAGTATTGTGTATGTTCAAACATTTTTTTCAGTGTTTCTATTCAATATTAAATTAGTCTGATCTTACACAATATATATACGTATACACATCTGCACAGGAGATCATCTCAAGGAAGAACCTGGAAGCATGTGATTAGAGCCCAGTCAGGACTAATCAGTGAATTGTACCTGTGGAAGGACTTATTTATAAAGCTTCAAGTTAGGTCTGGCAGACAACTGCAGCTTTGAAGTTTTTGCACAATCTGTTTGTAACCTGAAGAGGCTATCTGATGTTGTAAAATTTGATTTGATGTAATCTATAGTACAATAAAATTATGGTCAATTTGCAAAACTTAATGGGTTTACTTGATGAATATAAGGAACCTAACTCTGAATGCATAAAGTACCTTCATATGAGCTGCAATACATAAATAACAATAAGGAAACTTGTATTTTAAAACTGACCGTTAAATCTATACCTGGCTTGTACATGATACAAAAGTATTCCACACAAAAAAATGAAATAAAAATGCTGCTTGGTTTCATTTTATGTTGAATGTGAGCCTTATTTTAGCTGTTACATGGTAAATAAACTACCCTTGAACTTATGAGACTATTTTCTCCAGTGTTTGAAACTCACTACTATACATATAGTATGTATCTGTAGATATGTCTATCTGTATATGGTTACCGCGTATTTTATCAAACATTGCTTTGACAAATACTAGGGGATGGCTGGGATTCACTTCAGATGACTGAAAGCCCAATATCTTGAATTTCAAAAGACTGAGACCAAAATCTTGAAAGTTCAAAAGACTGAACACTCAAAATACTGAATCTCAGAATACAGAAAACACACAGGATAGCAGCACTTACTATAGTCCAGCAGAAGTAGATACAGAAACAAATACAAGATAAACCATATTACAAGTATACAAGCGCTCTCTGCACCCCCCCCACACCCAGTGCTATTTAAATACATCAACTCTGAGATCACACCACTAGACTAACAAGAGTTATGTTGTAGTATAGTTAGAAAGGAACATGACTAAGGTTACAACAGGCAGTCATGAAACACGTAATGGTAAGTTTGCCATTTTGTTCTTTGGAATGCGATCTCAGAGTTAATATATTTAAGCAGCAGGGGGTGTGATAGGGGGTGCAGTGGGACTTGCTCCCCTGATTATACTTGGAGAAGTGGTAAATGGTTTATCTTTTGTTTCTATATATAGTTGTGCTGGCATATAAGTGTTGGTATCCTATGTGTTTTCAGTATTTTGAGTTTCCGTATTCTGAGATTCAGTATTTTGAGTTGTCAGTCTTTTGAACTTTCATGATTTTGGTCTCAGTCTTTTGAAATTCAAGATATTGGGCTTTCAGTCTTCTGAAGTGAATCCCTGTTAATATATTGGCTACATGTTTGGGATTTGAATATGTGCAGATGTGAAGTATAGACAATAACAGAGATTAATGTGACTTTATTTTATTGGGGAGAGCTTAAGTTGTCCCCTCATCAGCCACTGAAGATTATCACCCAGAGTCATCTAATGTAATAAAGTAAGACACCGATTCCAGAGAAAAGGAGAAATAAAAGTGAATAACATCATTACATGACTGATAATAAATTCATCTCTCTATAATATTTCTCTTTAGTGACAATAAACTCACCATTTAATGAAGTCAAAAGTAGCTAAGAGAAATCCTTCTAATCCAGAAGGACGTAGCCGGAGAAATGTACTTCTTCTTACAACTTCTGGGAGTAGCCTGAGTGGTAAAAAGCAAACTACTTCTGTACAGTGCCTATGAAACCACAGTAGTATTTCAAAGAACTGCTATATGAGCTAAAGTGCAATATGCTGAACTCTTTAGAAGGTTGATAATGATACCTTCTATGTAAATGCATCCCTGCATAGCAATGCCCAATTGTAATAGATGCAGCACATGGTGGGTGTGGCATCCCGCACTCCTACTTTGACTGTGGTGGTTCTCTGCCCCCTACATCTCATGCAATTCATCATCTCTATGGGGATGGTCAGTGACTCCATCACGGGAACATAACTTCTCAACCTCTTAGTGCAAGAAATGTGGACAAAACCTGAAATAAAACTTCTGAAAGTTTTTAAAGAAAGTATTTCTACCACCTGTTATTAGGTGAGATATTCACAGTATGTTTTTATTAGGTGCCTGAAATCTAAGGAAGTCTAGGGAATCTTAGCTCTTCCACGCAGAGAAGTCTGAAACAAAAATGTATGTCATTATTTAGTGACTTAAATTCTTGATGATTTGCCAGAAAACTGAAAATTTAATGAGGAACAGACCAAAAATATGATGAAAAATTTGGACATTCTGCAAAAATCTGGAGAAGTATGCCTGGGATTTAAGCTCATTAAAGTTGCTCACTTACATGTGGAATGAGATGCTATAGGGATCATTGGGATCTGGTACCACAACAGAAGAAGAACGCACCTTGGTCATTTGCAGAAATGGAACTGCAATTAAAACAGTGCTCTCCTATATTTGGAAATAGTGATCGCGTAGTCACTTGTTTTCAATTACCAGTCATTAGTCTGCATAGAACTAATGCAATATTTTGTCATATAAGACAGTTTAAAAGCTATATTTGCTTAATAGACCCACATTATATTCAAAAATGTCCAGTACTGCTTGTGACATTATTAACTTATAACAGAAAATATTAGTTAAGATAAGCTTAAAACTGAGATAGTCCCACAATGTGAAAGAAAATTACCTGAGATCGTCTGACAATGTAACCTAACAAGGTGAGTACTTATCAACTGTTATGTGTGAGAGATGAGCAATTTAATAGAAGAAGGGTAGGCATAATAATTATGAGTTGCATATACACCACCTTAGAAAAAGGAACGGTCTTTTGATACATTTGCTATAGTAAGCATCATTCTGACAAAGCATTTACAGCAGTTAAGTGTTGCCCATAGACAGGAATGAAACTGAGTTATAGTATGTGACATTTTAATAAATTTGAACAAATATAATTTTTCACAAAGAGCTGTTTTCCTCATTTGAGTGACTAAATATATGGTAAGTTGTAACAATATCTAGGAATTATTACATTGATAAATCTCCTTAATAAAAGAAAATGAACAGATAATACCCTATTTTGTTCTGAAAGAATATTAGGATTTCAGAAGATTGGCTGAAGTAGTTTAATCTCATTTTGATGGCTTGCATATTAAATAAATATTGAAACCTGGACGTTAAATTCTGTAAGATTTTCAGACGTAGATTATCAAAAACATATTATACATTAAGAAAGTTCTATGTTATTGTATTAATACTCTTAAAAAAATCTCACTTATATAGATAATCAAGACCCTTGAGCTCTTAACTCCATCATAATCAACAAGTTTAAGGGTATTTCATATTCTTATATCAAGTAATAAACATAAAAGGCAGTTTTATTCCCCTGCTCATCATTGGAACACAGGATTTCCTAGAAATACCATAGGGAATTTTAATGTGTATATGAAGGTGCTGACAGAGAAACGTAACTGTTATCAAATAAGCTTGTTGATACGTCAGAAAGTAGACCACACAATAAAAACGTTTTAAGAAATATATTTACCAACATCATGGATCTATAGACAACAAAGAGTGCTGGTGATCTTCCACATCTTTCAAACTTTACCTAAAGATCATTGTAAAGGTTAACTATATTGTTTTCTCTTAACCTTTTTATTACCTTTGGTAAACTTAATGCCTAGGTATTTTATACAATTAGAACATTTCCAAGGGACAAGCTGGTTGAGCAAGAGATGTGAATGAGCCTCAACTTAAAGTTAAAATGGTAGATGTGTCTAATCAGTGCTTATCCATCCTCAACCCCTTTTTCCATCTTGCACATGGGGTCGGGTGTCACTTCAACAGTGACAAGCATCTCAACCCAAGGATTTACACTGCCAGGTGCTAGCCCTGCCATGATAGTTCATTTGTTCCACTCACCAGCACCTATGGCCAATTTAGACTATCCAATACACCTACTGCATGTCTTTGTAAGCCAAACAGACAAGTATATAGCATAGATGGAATTATATTTATACAGTGTAGTTTTCTGGCAAATCATTGAGAACTGAAGTCAGTAAATAATGACATACATTTGAGTTTCAGACTCCGTATCCTTCAGAAAATGTATACTAATGAAAAACAGATAATTTCAGCAACTTTCTAGGTTTATAAGAACAATATTTAAAAATTATACCTGATTTTGGACCTTTGTCCCCCCATTATGTTTGGTTTTGTCCAGATTTCTAGTGTTTGGAGGTTGAGAGGTATGCATGCAATACACATTTTCTTGCAGATAGCTATAATTTTATAACCATGCTTATTCTAAGCCATAAGATACATGGCATGACTAAATAGCCACATTTCCAGTGGTACTAACATTACCTAGATTGAAAACTAAATTGCTAATGTACTAAATTAAGCCAACTGACTAGTGCAAGCATTGGCAATCATTAGAAACACGCTGAGGATTAATCTTCCATGGTTTCATATTAGATACTGATGAAATAGTATGTCAGATGAACCAAAGATGATGACCAGACCATCTGCTATTATTCCACTGTTAATAGAGCAGGATGTCACATTGCATTTGATCACTACTGTAGAGGATCATAAGACCTGTGGCGGGTCTATATTAGAACATCAAAGTTTCAGAACTTCGAATGTTCTAATATCGACACCTAGTAACCGAAAATCGATAAGACCGAAAATTTAGAACACTGAATTTTTTCCTAGGGAAAAGATTTGCTGTTCCAAAACACAAACACACAACACAAACACACCAAACAAACAGCAATCCACACACATACACCTAAAATCTTACATCTAAACCTACACTAAACTGTACATAAACCGCTATCTACCCACTTACCTTAACCCAAACCCTAACCCTAAGATCCGTCACTATCACACACACACCTCACCCACGCCCTAACCCTAACTCACCTATCCTACCCTAACCCTCACGTCCACACATTCGCACACTTACCTGACCCACGCCCTAACCCTAACTCATCTATCCCACCCTAATCCTCACGTCCACACAATCGCACACTTATCTGAACCCGACCTGTAACTTTCGATGCAGAGCTGAAAATAGCGAAGCGACAGGAACGGACAACCAAATTCTTTCCCTAGGAAAGAATTCGGTTATCTCAAACTTCGCTATTTTCAGCTTTCGCTTATTAGGTGTCGATATTAGAACATTCGAAGTTCTGAAACTTTGATGTTCTAATATAGACCCCCTGTGGCATGTGGTATCACTGACAGCATGCAGTATATTCAATAAGTTTTTTACGGTACACACTGACCCGCAGTGGTGGTGCTGCAGTAGCGTTGTCGCCTCACAGTAAGACGCTGTCTGGTTCGATTCTCAGCTAGAGCGTCTTCTGCGTGGAGACATGAGTGAATGGGCGTACCTTCGTTGAAGGTTGTGGGTCAGGGCTGGTAACTCGGCACGTAAAAATCAACTACCAATCATTAGCGGACCGGAGTTCCGCTGTGGCGACCCCTAACCGGGAAAAGCCGAAAAACGCAACAACAACTTCCTTTCCTAGAGCTTCTTGTTTTGTTTGGTCACAATGCCCACTTCCTCACTCTGATGTTCTATGCATTATAGCCCCATTCCCTTAACACTGCTCCTGATAAAACTCCTGGGACTGTTTCCTGCAGAACAACTAGATATAAGTGAGGATTCTATAATGGCATTCTGGGAGATCATATAGGAGTGGGCTGAATGCATATTTCTCCTACCTTTTCTCTTACACTCCTAGAGAACAGTTGGCGTGTAGTAGCTTTACAATGAGGTACAAATGTACAACACTTCAGGAAATCTCAATAGTGGACATTGAAGTCGGTACAGAGGCTTTTCAAAATTAGGTACATCCAGCTAAAAATCGGGACACCTAGTTTGCATACAGTATGTACAATCTGAATGCTGAATAGCACATAACTATTCCTGCTCCCATTAAGAATGTGGGATGCTAATCATAAACAAGTTAAAAACTGTAAGTGACAAAAATATAAATATATTGTGAACAGCATAGTGTAAAATCTAAAGATTTTAATAAAAGGTACTGCAAACATCAGTCTCAAAAATGCATTAATGTTTCCTTGTGGAATAGTAAAATGTAAAAAAGTGAGCTCTCTTTCTCTAAAATATTGGTGCCACCAGTGTGTTGGTCATGTAGTCTGGTTTCCTGTGTACTAAGTGTTAAAATCTTATGTGAGGGGTGGCAAAATTGAGAAAACCAAGGGATAAATCAAACCTGAAAGTACATACATATCTCCCAAAATAGGTATATTGTGCAAAGGGGTAATCAAGCCAGAAACTAGGTACATACCTCCAAAACAGATACAGTTGAGAGGTCTGGTGTTAGTGTGCCTGAAAAGTGATCATATGCTAACCTGCTACTGTAAGGGGATAAGCAGTACTCTGTGTCATGACCCATCCAACAAAAAGTAATTTGCATTTAAATGTACTATGCTTTTTTCCTAGAGAACTACATCCCATAATTGAATTTGTTTACTAGCATGGCACTCTATGCACTAATATCAATGCTTAAAATTAGAGTTTCATATGGATAGAAGCACATGTATTTAGCAGAATCTATTAAGTAAAGCTATTATAAATGAAGAGAAAAAATAATTATTTCTGTCAGATATAAGTAAAACCTGCAACTGTCCTAACAGTCCAGCAAAACCTACAATTTAATGTTCATGCATGCTTCTTTGTCGCTCATTTTATATAGGGGTTTATGAAAATTTTTGACTAAAGCTTAACAGCACTGTGTCTAAGGATAAGGAATTGCTCATCTGCCAACTGTCTGGGGACTTTAAAGGTATATTACATTTCGGTCTACCTGACAGCAACTGAGACCAGAGTGCAATCCTGACCTGTGGTCACTGCCTTTCTACAGTCTGTAAGTTTTCCTGTGTTTTTTGTGCATTTTCTTGGTATTCTGGTCCCCACCTCAAAAAAAAAAAAAAAAAAAAAGCGGTGTTATTATCTGCTCCAAAATACTCCATTTATATTGCATTTATCCTTGTCCTATTGACCAAGGTCATTGTGGAAAAGGATCAGAGAGTGACCATTTTACATACATACTTAACAAGTGAATATATTTATTTTAAAAATATCAGAATGAGTTGAGAACAACAGATACTGTGATCCAACTAATTTTTGGGTGTTTGCAGGTAAGAATACCTCTCCTGGTTTGATATACAAACTGTGATATTATATGTTTGTGAAAATTTACTTATATTGTTAAAAAAGAATAAACTTACAGGCAACTATGGACATATAAAGAAAAGATGGAAATAACCATCCGATGACTGTTTCCCTAGCAAAGGAAGACTGCATGGACAAGTATTTGTCAGCTTCACTGTTCTGCAAACATTTGGAAATATTTCAGGATTTTAAAAGCATGCACAGCTTAGAGTGCAAGCATGTGCAAAGAGAATATCCCATGGGTACACGTCAGAAAACTAAAATATTTTTGTAGGGCTGTAGGTCTCCTGCAACCCCAACATAGGGGTCTATATTGTACCCCCCACCTGTTACTTGTAAATACGCTAACTCCAAAAACACTGCATCATCAAGTGAGGAAAATTATCCAAAATACTGTATTCTGAAACTTTTTCAGGTAATGAATAAAAATCAGACATTTGTTTTTGCACTTTTAGTGTCAAACGTGTGTCAAGGAATTGTTTTGCTCCCACTGTGCATTGCTTTTGGAAACTTTTACATGGACTCAGTCAGAGAGTTGGGGGGTACAAATCAATCCTTGGATGACTTGAACATATGACTCACCATCCACTAATCATTACCTTAAGACTAAAGCAATGGAAACCAAAATTGTTCTTTGATAACTCTTCACCCCAAACAAAGCAATATGATTTACAGGGTGCCAGCATTCTGAAGGAAACAAAGATTTTCAGAGTTGTTTTGGCAGCTAAAAAGTTCAGAGTTAAGTGGGGTGTCCAGACTGGAAAACCAGTTAAAATATATATCGTCCTGTTGCAGTCATATGTATGAATTAAATAGGAAACAGCTCCACATTCTTTACATTTGGTCTAACTCTTTTTTAAATGTTATATCAGTAAGATGTGTTCCTAAATTAATGCGTACTATTGTGTGAGTAATGTCACTGAATAGGAAGTTTTAGTTTTTAAATGCTATTTGTTTGAGATGGGGATATATAATTTGACATTTCTAATCCTGCTCTTACATACTGTCTTGATTTTTCCACTGGATACTAAATTCCCCTGCTGTGTGATTTTGAAGTCATACTGTTATGTTTTATTTGTTTACCTATTTTTAATTAGTTCATCTGTTTTAGCTTGTTCTTGAAGGCATGTGTAATTCATTTATATTGTGTTATTCTGATCAGAAATAAATTGTTCTTGCTAGTGCTACTTTTGCTGTTTTTGTCAAAAAATTGTTCAGTCTTCAGAAGTTCGTCTAAACATATACACGTTTGTAGTTATTATATATATATATATATATATATATATATATATATATATATATAATTGTTTTCTAGTTTTTTTTTTCCAGGCTTTCACACTGGGTGCAACAAAACTGCATTTTACAGGCTAGTAACACATAACTAAAGCTTCTAAATGTACTTTACAGCAATGATTACTCAGTTCGCAAAACACAGATATATGTAAACATGGACAAGTGCATGAATGCATACATACAAATAAATGTCATCTTTGTGTTTCCTGCTTACAGGAAACTGAACTCATTGACTCTAAACAGTAACCTCAAATGCACATTTCTTATTTGCTATATACCCCTGCAATTTCATTATATCTATCATGGTGAAACATTGTCAGAGGCTCAAAAATTCTTACCTGCTTTGATCACTGAAAGAGCAAGGCATGCAAAGTGACACCAAGCAAATGAAACCTTCATGTTTGCAGCGCTTTGTGATCTTCTGGTCTTCCTGCAGGTCTTCTTTTATGCACTCAGTTTTTACAGGTTGTGTTAATATACTGTCTCATGGGCGTGATTATACATTTTTTTTTTTTTTTTTTTTTTTTTTTTTTTTTTTTTTAAGAAAGTGAACAGAATGTCACAGCCAAATTTTTGTCCCTCTATTTCCTATGGTAATGAAGAATATTAACTTGGCTTTTCTGATATCATGTTCTTCTTCTTAAGTTTGCTCAAAATGTACTATCAAATGATAATACTATAAACTGTAGCAGATTTTTCAGGCAGTGAAGCAGCTTATAATGTCTAGCAGAGATCCTAATATAGTTCAGAGATTCATCATTTAAGTTATGCATTGTATTAACTAATTACATTTTCCATCTACTGTAGTAGTCTATTAGTTTTGGCTGTCCCTGTGAGCCATTCATACTTTACAATAATAAATTCCAATGTATCATAAGCAACAAAGCAATCAACAGTGTCCAACCTTCATATGATATATTTCTTACTGGGCTGGTGGTGTTTCGGCTTTAAGATTTGTCTCAGGCAAGAAATGAACTTCCATGGGAGGGATTAAGTGCCCTTTGACTGATTCACCATCCTCGAGAAGAAAATTAGCACACAGGTTATGTGGCAGATATTGGCTTTAAGGGAGAACCACACCCACAGACTCAAAAAACATGTTTATTTCATCATGGTTTCATGTTTTCTACATTTTAACACCACTCTAGGACTAAGTTATAGTTTTTTAAATATTTCTATACATAATTTCTGAGCCTGACCACATGGGGTCTGGCATCTTGAAATAATTCTGATTGTTTAGTCTGCCTCTAGGTATCCCACAATGCAGTGCTTGTCTGTAAAAAATTAAATCATGCAGGCCTCTTTCTTCCTAAAGCTCCTGTCACTGCATTGATTTTACATGCATACGCTGCTATCTTTCAGTCATTTTAAGTAAAATGTCATGCCTTTCAGTGACTGCTTAAAACACAAACAGTACAAATGCCACAGAACAGAATTTCAAAGTGCTTTTAACTGCTGCTGCTTTTTAGAATTGCTAAATTGCACTCTTTTGTGAAGCCTGAATTATACTATTCTGACTCATCTCCCATCCCCCTTCACACATCTAACTTCCCTAGCTGTCAAAGTGCTAAGGGTAATTTGAGCTGTTACCTGCTATGATTGACAGCTCACAGCAGGAGACTTAAATCATGTACAGACAAAAAAATGATTGATTTGATTTTAACAATTGGCTTAGGTTCTGGTGTCACTCCAAGGGGATCCAGTATATATCAGCCTTGTTCTAGTCTTTACTTTGTGTATGGTTAGGGGAAGAACCAGGGAGCTGAGATATCATAACATGGGTGGATTTGTAGGATGGCCGTGGTGATGTCAGTTTGGGGAGGGAAATGGCCAGAAAGCTACCTGTATTCATTGGCCTAAATGACATCAGGGAATTGGAGACTGCAGAAAGTTTTTCCAAGGTGGGCTAAAAGTTTTTTGAAAGTGAAACCACCACTGTACAGTAAGGTACTGTTCTAGTTTAGAGAAACAGTAGATTTAAAGTATTGTAAATGCTGCATTTTTGTTTGTTCATAGCAGAGACAGGATATAGGAAGAAAAAGGACAGAGAAGTTGAGCTTTTACTAATAGAATCCTGTTGTTGTCCTTTAAGGCACATATTGTGTGAATGCAGAGAATAAGGAGCACAGGGAATTCATGGCATCACTGTGGGTCCCAACATGAATTATATATTTGTACACAGAAACTGAATGATAGAATGTAGAACCTTGTCCATACCCTTCCCTTCCCCATGAAATAAAAACACCATTTCAGCTTCTGATGTGTTTGTTATGCAGGGCACTTTTATAAATATATCCAAGTGTGCATTATTTTTTCTCCTTAGTATTGTTAGTGTAGATATATGACAGATATTAATAGCTTATTCCTCATGGTTCTTATTTCATTTACACACACTTTTTCTTGTTTATTCATATGCAGCATATCATTCTCATTAGATTTATCCATTATTAAACTTAGTGCAGAATCTTTCTTTGCAGCCCTAGCCTAAGCCCAATCTTCTCTGTTGGGCCTTTTTCAAAGTAAAGTATTACCCTATGTCTGTTATCCTCTGTGAAATTCGGTTATCTGCCACTTTTGCTGTCATGCTAATTGGAACTTTTACTAGATGAGGCAGATATTGTTATGACCAGAACTCAACACTGCTATTAAATTGCCCTATTTTAATTTCAAACAGTCCCAAGAACTAATACGTAACAGAAATGTCCGTGTCTATTGTATATACCCACAGAAGAAAACATTATTACATCGATAAGTGATATGTGCATTTCAAAATATAGAATTCACCTAACAATCATCAAGTTATTTTAATTTGTTTCAGCCAGCAAAGTGCCTTGCACCACCAGTATTATGGAGTTATGTTCCCTACACTCATATATATGTATATATGTATGGGGCTCTATCACAAACACGAAAGAACAAAAGCATGAATGTTACACATTGAGAAGAGAAGAACGTAATGGCAAAAAGTTTGAACTTTTAAAATATCACTCCACACATGCACAAAATGCAGAACAATGAACCTAAAGGCTGCAGAATATACTGCAGCTGAACCGATTAAATTTGCAATGTTCTTGTACATCACCACATGAATCCACAAATGGCAATGTTTCAGTAACATTTCTATTTCTTTTTGGCTTTTTGTTACTTTATGATTGGTGCAATATGCTGACATTAGGAGAGACGTTCCTGGCTGCTAAGTAAATGTATATCTACTTACAAGAAGCCAAAAACAGACAGAAATTTTGCAATACATTATTTTTATTGGTGAATTCACGTGGTGATGTGTGAAAGCATTGTGAATGGATTTCATTCGGCTGCTGGTTATACCAGTGAATTTACAAGTCAGTATATTCTGCAGACTTTAGGTTTGATGTTCTCCATTACATGCAGGTGTGGTGCAATATTTTAAACTTTGAGCTTTTGCCATATTGTTCTTCTCATCTTGATGTTGCAACACGCGTGCTTTTTTTCTTTTGTTTTTGTGATATAGACCTATATATATATATATATATATATATATATATATATATATATATATATATATATATTCATTTAGAGAAAGGATTATCCCTTTATGAAAATTCCACTTTTGGAATTGTACATTCAGTGAGGAATTTAACAAAGTCCTCCTGCAGCACCTTGTAATTTTTATTAGCCCCATTACCTTTTCATGATAGTTGAGCAGTAGCAGACAGGTACATTACGTTACACTAATTTGATTGTAATCTACAGTCTGCACTTGTGTGACAACCCATAGTAACAATATGCCTGCAAATAATATAATTATAGCTGTAGAATTCACAAATAAGATTTGGAAGTGGGTAAGCACTCAAATTTCTTCATCAACTGTGTAGCTCACAGAATATGAAACTGCAATCATCAGTCATTATCACTAGAGGGCAGCATGGCAATTAAAAATTGCAAATCGTACTTTCTCTGGTTTTGGATTTTTATTTTGGTACTCTAGAGAGACAGAAAATAAGGTTGTTGTTCTTCTTCTGGTGTTTCCCAGTTAGGGGTCGCCACAGCAATTGGCAGATTTTAACGCTGCCGAGGTGCCATCCCGATGCCCAACCTTCAACGAAGGCACACCCATTTACGCATGTCTTTCAAACACCATTCGGCCACGGGGCGGACATGCAGACTCCACACAGAAGGCACTCCAGCCAAGAATTGAATGGGAGAACCTCTTGCTGTGAGACAACAACGCTACCTCTGCACCACCGCGGCTAGAGACAGAAAATAAGATGGTTGCAACAAATAGTCTTTGAGGTAGGCTAGAGCCCTATATATGGAAGCTAACTGTTAGTGTATGAAGAACACAACATGATTCAAAAACCCTAGATATGGAAGCAAAGTGTGAGAGTATGAAGAGTACAAAATGATTCAGGCATAAAGGGGTGCTAACACTATGAGACATGATATACACTTACTTCTGTTATCAAATAAGGGATAAATACATTTGTTCAAAACTTGCAGGTATGCTATAAAAAGACTACAATAGTAAATATAATGCCAGCCAGTCCAATACTTTATTTTTTCATTTGTTAACCGAGTAGTTATGGACCATTTTTGGTCATGATCTGGGCCACAAAGACAAGGGTAAATGCAATATAGATATCTATATCTATATATATTATATATTTATATACAAATGTATATATATATATATATATATATATATATATATATATATATATATATATATATATATAGACACTTTAGAACACTTTAGAACAGACAGACAACTAGCATTTTTGTTTGTTTGTTTTGTTTTGTTTTGTTTTGTTAGGGCATCAGAATACTTTAAGAAACTCCACACAAGCACAGGAAGAACATGAAAACAGATTCAAACAGACCCTGACTGGTAACTGGAGATAAGAATTAAACCACAAATCCTGAACCTGTAAGGCAGAAATCTTAACCAACGATCCAACATGCTGGCTTAACTATGTAAATGTGCACACAAATCAAATAGCATGAGGGAAGGAGACCATATTCTGCAGCAGTGATCACATGGCTACATTTCCTGTTGTAGTGAGTTACCACTCAACTGCATAGCATACATTGTAAAAATCATTGCTGTAGGATTCATAGTTTCATAGATGTATATTAAGCTTACAGCCTTAGTAACCATCAAAAAGTTTTGTTAAATCACAAAATGGTGTTAGGTCATTATTAGTAACCCTAGAAAGTGGCTTGTTTCCACATACACTTTTGTTAACTAGGTAACTGGACACATGTTTTTTTTTTACAGGGGAATCCAGAAACAGTGTCTGGTGAGGTAACTTGCTTAAAGCTGTACGGTAGGTAAATGGATATGAACAGAATCAAACCATGTGCCTTTTGCTACACAAAGCAACAGCTCAGAAACTTAACTGGCTGTATTAATGGCTAGCTGTTTCTGCTAGTTATTTACAGTCTCCCATCCACTCATCAAGTCTGCTTTTGAAAACTGACCAGGAATTACTCTGTTTGATATGTAAAGGGAGAGTATTCCAGAAACAAGATATGTGTTAGGCTATTTTCTGTC
Source organism: Protopterus annectens (assembly GCF_019279795.1). Lineage (NCBI taxonomy): Eukaryota > Metazoa > Chordata > Ceratodontiformes > Protopteridae > Protopterus > Protopterus annectens. The sequence continues at coordinate 385,181,151 of NC_056730.1, read as the reverse complement.
TTGCCAGCAGGAAATTGTACTATCTTAGATGGAAACTGAGCCCAAAATCCCCATCCTAGGAATCCAGTGCCTTGGCTACTAATCTACAGGAGCATACTTCTGGTTTATCCTTATCTAAATTACTAACTGATTCAAGCAGATAGTTTTGACTATCTTAACTAGAAAGACCTTTACTAGAAAGGCTCACCCAGACTCTGCTACACTTTGCTGTGAGGCAAAGGTTGGCTTGCATTTTATTTATTGTATTTTGAATTACTTTATTGCCTTTTTCTATTGTGAATACTGTGATTTGTTTTCTTTACCTTGTCTTTTACTTGTATTCTGCTTTTAACTGCATATTAAAACATGAAAAGAAACCACAGCTCTGTCTCTTGTGAGTCAGGCAGAAATTTTTTCCCCACCATCCCACCTGGTTACTGTTGTGTTCTTAAACACCACTATCTTTCTAGTTGCCTGCCCTTATGTTAATTTGACCATATATCTCATTTCCTCTGTGCTTTTACTGGCTTGTTTCACACTACACACTGCTCACTTTACTTTACTCAGTTGTTGTTGTTGTTGTTGTTGTTCTTTCGGTGAGTGCAAAATTAACATTTTGTGAAATCACTCCCCTTCAACTATTTAAATTTATTGGCCATCCTACTGTATTCCATAGTACCAGAATACAAAAGTGACCACCCCCTTTCAATCTATCTTGCTATTTTAAAAATAGTGACTCTCCACTAAAACTTAACTTTTTAGACAGGCAAAACTTAAGTTACCTACTTTCACATCTAACTCCTCTAGTGCATACCAGAGTGTTTAGGATAAACCATTTTTTTTCATCTTACCTTTAAGCATCCCTGTGACTAGCACTTGCTCTAAAACCTGCTGGAAAGCACTAGGAAGCCTTAAACTGATACAAGCACTCAGCTCTCCTTGTTAATAAGGAGAAATTAATTGTAGGCACTAAACAACCTATAATTGCAAAATACCTTGCTAAGGTAAGGGAAAACAGCTCTTGTACTTTACAAAAAAAAAAGCACCAAACCAGGCATGTCCAAGGGTCAGCTTCCAGTGATTTCTCCTGTCTACCTGGTGAATCTGGGCATACTGGGGCAATGCAGCAACTGCTTCATGTACACAGACAACCCTCTCCTCCTACCACCCAACACTACAACCTGCAAGAGATGCACTTACATAGCCAAACTGGAAGCAAAGCTCTCTCCACCCAAGATTGTGCTAGACAGTCAGGAGGAGAGGGTTAACACCTGCACTACACCTCAAGCAACACATACCCCTTTTAAACCCACACCACCAACACCCTCACATAGCATCACTAAAGCCTCATATGTGGAGGCCCTTAACAGTAACCTGCCCAAGCAACAAGGACCTCCGAAGCTGAAACACAAACACCAATCACAACCAACGTGTCACATAGCTCACAACACCAGTGTGCGACCCAACAACAGCCCCTAAGGCAAGACAACGTACCCAACACTTTAGTCATAGGTGACTCTATAGTCAGGCACATTGATGTCCCACTCACCAGGCTGAACAAGGAGAGAATTACAGTCAGCTGCCTGTCAGGTGCCAGGATCCACCACATAATACATGCACTCAAGTCACTCCACAACAAGTACAAATATAACTCTGTCATTGTCCATGTTGGAGTGAATGACTTGAGACGTACCTCCCTGGACTACATGAAAAGAGACATGGAAGAGCTCTTGGATCATATGGCCCAGGCAGGTATGACTCTAGCCCTGAGTAGCATCCTGCCTTCACCCAGAATGATACCACAGTAGAAGGACAAAATGGTTTACTTCAACAATTGGCTAAGCTTCTGGTGTCATTCAAAGCGTATCCAGTATCTGTCTGCCTGGGACGACATGATCGACAGACTACGATGCTTTGCCAGGGATGGTCTGCACCTGTCTCCCCTGGGACAGGGGCGGCTCGTGCTATCGGGCTGCCAGACTGCAGCCCTCCCACCTACAAAAACACAAAAAAAAAGTTTTTAAAACTAAAAAACAAAACTGAAAAAAAAAAAAAAAGCATGAGTCCCAACTCCTCTGCGCAGAGGCATTTGAAGACTTCAGACTGCCTTTATCAGCAGTCCGGATAGAGAAACACAGGTACCCAGCAATCATTGCTGTAAGTGCACCCAGGAATCAGTGCAGTGACGAACACACAGAAGAGGAGGTCCAGACTGCTTCGGCTGCAGGCAGACCCAATGAGGAGAGAGGTGAGCTGGAAGACCCAATGAGGACTGAGAGAGGTGAGCTGCTCTCGTGGGACATACGGCTGGAAGACCCAATGAGGACTGAGAGAGGTGAGCTGCTCTCGCGGGACATATTGCGCGGGCTGGATTGCTCTGTTTCACTGGCGGGTTTGGTTGCTGGATTTCACCATTCAGGAGGTAGGGGTCACTGGATTGCTCCATTTTGCAGGCGGGTTTGGTCGCTGGCTGGATTCATTCAGGAGGTAGGTGGTCGCTGGATTGCCTCATTCATTGAGACATTCGGGAGGTAGGTGGTCTCTGAAGTGTGTGTGTGTGTGTGTGTGTGTGTGTGTGTGTGTGTGTGTGTGTGTGTGTGTGTGTGTGTGTGTGTGTGTGTGTGTGTGTGTGTGTGTGAAATGCCCCAGTTACTATATACTGGTGGATAGAGAGAGCAAATGGTGGTGGATAGAGATACTCAGGCTTGAACCCTGTACCTTGGATGCAGGTGGCAAGGACCTGAATTCCCTCTCCACCACCATTTCTAAAAAAAAAAAAATTGCAGATTTTTGCCTCATGTTTGTTCTGTTCCTCATAAAATCTGTGGTTTCTGTATCTTCATGTTTCCTTGCAAAGTCTGTAGTGTAGTGGTGCACTGGTAGCATTGCTGCCTAACAGCTATAGGTTCTCTGATTTGATTCTTGGCTGGGGTGCCTTCTGTGTAAAATTGTTCTAGCAGTTGTCTAAGTTTATAACATGGATATTTGAAATTTGTCCCTATTTTTGGGACTGTATTCCCCCATTATTGGCTTTGTCCAGGTATTTTGTGCTAAGGTTGAGAGTTATCTATGGTGGGAACTGTATTCATTGAATGTTTGGGGGGCTGTATCCCCCCCCCATTACTGGCTTTGTCCACATGTTTTTTGCTAAGAGGTTGAGAGCTATAGTGAGAACTGAATTCACTGAATATGTTTGGGGGCTGTATTCCCCCCATTATTGGCTTTGTTCAGGTGTTTTGTGCCAAGGGGTTTACAGCTATTGGCTTTGTCCAAGTATTGTGTGCTAAGGTTGAGAGTTATCTATGGTGAGAACTGTATTCATTGAATGTTAGGGGGCTGTATCCCCCCCCCCCATTACTGGCTTTGTCCACATGTTTTTTGCTAAGAGGTTGAGAGCTATAGTGAAAACTTAATTCACTGAATATGTTTGGGGGCTGTATTCCCCCCATTATTGGCTTTGTTCAGGTGTTTTGTGCCAAGAGGTTGACAGCTATGCTGAGAACTGAATTCACTAAATGGTAGCCATTTAAGTTTGTCTTCCTCTCTTTTACAAAACAGCTGATTTGGCATAGTGGTATGTTTCTCTGACTGTTTTGCACAGGGTCCCCTGGGATAAAGACGTGGCAGTGAAATGTATGGTGGTAACACAGAATTTTATTCTAGCAACTTTCCAACATTATACAAGCAATGTTTAAAATGTGTCCCTGTTTTTTGGGTTTAGTCCCCCCCCAATAAATTTCGGCTTTTTCCAGATTTCTTGTGCTGCAAAGTTCAGAGATACAACTGCGTGTCGAGTAGATTTTACAAGGAGCTGAGAGCTGCAGGGGAACAAAACTTTAGTGCTGCTTATTCTAAATCTGCTTGCATTAATAGCACAACAGGCAGTGTACTTGCTTTTGATGCAGAAGGCTGTGGGTTCTACTCCCACAGTAGATAGATTCAATGCTGATACTGCACTGTGTTGTAAAGTGGGTGGATGCTGCAGTCCTTTTTGGCAAAGATACCTAGAGTAGTAACTATGAACCTGAACCTGTTATCAGTTTGCCGTACAGTCCCTATTGCTATATTACTAGCTTATCATTTTTTTTAATGCATGCAACATAGGAAATTTATTCCTCAAGGGCAACAGGCACTTTATTTGTAGATGAATAAACAGTGACATATAAAGTTGTTTGCTAGCAGCAACCTCTTCATTATTACATATTTCTTTAATGTGGAATTATTTAGATGACTTTTACTACTTTAGAGACTGTGCATATTTACTGATACTGGTGGACTGTAGAAGGTTGAGTAGACTTTTATGATGGAAATGTTCTGAACTGGGTAGTTTTGTCATTGGTGCATGCATTTTGTTTCATTGTTTACTGGAAAAATGTTCAAAACAATAAATTTAAAATGCAGTCTAACAACTGTACTGTATTGTACAAGGAATATAATTTAGTAGAATCAGGAAGGTGTATCAAAGAGCACATGTATGTTTCATGTGCAAGGGGCCTATGATTTGAAAACAGCCCAAAGTTAATCTTTATCTGCCACTGGCAAAATGTATTTTCTTTGAATGTGGGTTTCAATGCTGTTTCATTGAATGTGAGTTTCAAGGGCAGAGAAGTTTTTAATGCTATGCCTGTTTTCATTGTGAGACTGCTTTGCTTTGTTTAGCAGATGTCTTAGTGTTTGTGCTGTAAAATGCAAAATAAAACTTTCAAATGAAATCCAAATCATCATAGAAGTAAAGCAGTATGCACATTAGTATTTATGGTAAATGGAGTGAAATAGCCAAGTAATGGATCATTGGAATGGCTGCAGGGGGGAGGGCTCCATTCGACCATGATTTTGTGAGGGGGAAGGGCGGCAAACTCAAAGACAGCCCCAGCTGAACTATACCTCCCAACTGTCCAGATTTTCACAGTATGAATACATTTTTGCTTCTTATTTTTGGTTTGTTCCTCATAATATTTGTGGTTTTCTCATTTAGGAATTAAGTCACTAAATAATGACACACTGAGTTTCAGACTTCATAACCTTCAGAAAAATGCATGCTAAAGTAAGACCTGTTCTATCAACTGTCTCAGTTTATACAAGAGCAATATTTAGTACTGTTTATATGTTCCCCCAATACATTTGGCCTTGTCCAGATTTATTGCATTAACAGGTTGAGAGGTACATGCAAATAAATTGCTTTATAGAATTAGGCATAGCCAAACCTCTCAACTGTCCCCGAATATGGCTCAAAATAATCCCTCCGCAAAATAGCAATTTTGGAAGAAAACATGGAGGGTTTACAATTAAGAAATAACTGTAATAGAGTTATAGATTGCTTTTATTTCAGAAATGCATGTAGATTATTTTATTTTGTCAGTTGCTCAAGTTAGCAGTACTATTATTAAAAAAGTGTCCCTTCTTTGACAGGTTCCCAGCTGTATTGTGTGGCTATTTTATATTTTTGCATCACATTTTTGGTCCATTTTTCATAAAATTGTTTTTTTTGGCAAATTAGTGGTAAATCATTAAAGACTGAAATTAGAAAATAATGACAGACATTTGAGTTTTGGATTTCATATCCTTCAGAAAATACATACCAATGCAAGACCTACTATTTTATTATCTTTCTAAGTTTATAAGAGCAATATTTAAAAATTGTCCTTATTTTTGGGCCTTTGTCCCACTTCTATGTATGGCTTTGCTCTGAGGGTGAGAGGTATGACAAATGTGTCAGGGCCATCACAGTCAGCCAGAGACATTTCAAATTGTGACATACTTGTTGCACCCCGCTCCCCCATGTAGTGACTCTGGAAGTGTCCAAGCAAGGCAAGGAGCAGTTATGCAGTGTAAATGTGCAGGGTATCCCCCCATCCAAGGTAGAGTACTACAGTGGCTTTTCATATGTTCTTGATTTTGCAGAATAGTCTGGTTTCTGTCATATTTTTGTACTGTTGATTTATGCTTATTACTCAAAGTGCCTGTTGCTCTGTGTTTTAAGTAGCAATGCTTTAATGACCATCAGGTAAGCTTGTCTGAGATCATAACATGCAAGTAAGCTTTAATAAGCCTGCCAACATTGAAGCCTTTCTGTTGTTGCCATGCAGGGAATACTTAACTAGATAATGTACAAGCGTTGGGTATTGAAATGCATATGACAGTATTTGTAATAAAGAACAGGATTACATTATTTTAAGAAGCTCATTACACTTGTTGGAGACTTCCAGTGATCTCTGAGGGCTTTACCCGTAAACTAAACAGAATGCCATTCATGTGTGGTCCATAACCTGTACAGTAATCCTTTAAGCAATGTATCTTGAGCTTGTTTGCTTTTCAGTTTTTACTTTGATCATGTTTTCCCCATTGAACAAGTAGATAGTTGTCAGGCAGCAGGTCTTTTTTGGATAAAAAACATTTTTACAAGTGGGGGCATCGCAGAGATTGCTACTTTCAGCATGTTACTTGGTACTTTAATAAAGCTGAATATAAATTATAATTAGAACTGCAGTGCAAGGAGAAGCGGTTTGAGTTGAGTGCTGCTTGTTTTTCTTATACTTGATTTTGACTGGCATTCCAGTAATGTATTTAAAAAGTAATTTATTTTTTCATGCCTCTCAACCTTTTTGTTTCCATCTAGATATTAAGTAAGCTGTGAAGCTGCCAATGCATTGAAATATTTTTATTCTTTTATACTTCATTTGTCTTGATTGGACTCTCATAATGAGAGTTTGGCACCCAGGGCAGCGTATTTAATTAAAGTTTAGTTTTTGTGGTTTTGAGCATAGCTCCTCCCCTTTCTAGTTGTCCGCACCCCCTTCCCATTGACCCCACCCATTCGGCTATCTCCTGCAGCCCTCCTTTGATTTGAAGTCACCAGCCACCACTGCCCTAGGATTTAGGTTACTGGCTAAGGTTCTTCCCACCCCTATAGTGCCTTTTTTAAGCAAAGTTCAAAGGACAAAACCACCACCATAACAGGTACAAGCATGCAAAATCTGAAGGTAATGCTACTCAATGTTAGAAGCCTAAACCTCAAAATGCACTCTCTCGAGGTACTCCTAAATGTGGAGAACATCAATATCTGTGCAGTAACTGAGACCTGGTTCAAGGCTCCAGAGAGCACCCCTGCAATACCAGGCTACAACTCATACCACACTTTTCAGCCACTAAAGGTGGTGGAGCATCCGTATTCACCAAGAATATTCACACCACCAGGCTAGTTGCTCAACACAATGCATCTGAAATTCTCCAGGTGCAATTAACAGTAGGTAAGACTGCAATCCAAATTGTAGCTGGCTACAGATCCCCCACCATGCCCCAAGATTTTCACTACACCTTTCTAAACATATTGGAAAATATTAAGATATAACCAAACACCCTAACACTGGGTGATTTCAACTACCCTGCCATTAACTGGGAAAACTACTCGTGTATCAACACCTTTACCCAACGGTTCTTGGAATTCATAAATTCCAATGCCCTGGATCAGCTAACCCATAGTCCCACCAAGGGCTCCAATATGCTAGCCCTGGTCATTACCAACATGGGAAATCGATGCTCCACACCTATGGTCACCCCCTCGTTGGTCAGGTCTGACCATAAGTTAATCACCTTTGACATCCACATCCCTTCCCCACCCCTCAGTAAGGAAACCTCTGTGAAAAACTTCTCCAAAGCCAACTTCATGCTACTCAAGTCAGATGTGACAAAATTCATGACACCCATGCAGATGGGAACTGAAAGTTCAACTGCTGAATCCTACACTAAGGCACTGTACCAGCACATCCAATCATGCATGAATCATGCCATCCCAAATAGAACCGAGACACTCTCCTCCAAAAAAGGAAGCCGATCTGGTGGTCCTCTGCCATAAACAAACTTTACAACAAAAGGAAGAAACTGTTGCAGAAAAGAGGAAAATCCCAGGATGCAAAAAACTCCCTTTCCAGCCTCAGTAAGAAGCTGAGATCCCTCATAAAATCCTCCAAAGCTAGTTACGAAAATAAAATTGCCAAAGATTCCAAAGACAACCACAAGGCATTCTATAGCTATGTCAAGAATCTAAATGGCAATGCTCACATCTTCTCTGAGCTACAACAGAATGGCATTAAATATACTGATCCCAAGGATATTGCCAATATCCTGGCAGATCGATTCAGTGCCAACTTCACTCCCTCTCGCCCCCTAAAGGGCCCATCTCAATACCAAAAGATTGCCAAATAACGGCCACACAGGTAAAAACCACACTCTCCAAATCTAAGAATACAGCATCCATGGGACCAGACGACATCCCGGGCTGTGTACTACATGAACTACAAAATGAACTGGCACCTCACCTAAGTGTCATGTTTAATCATAGCCTCACCTCAGGCTTCATGCCCACTGAGTGGCGCAGAGCTACAGTTATCCCACTCCACAAGGGGAGATCCATCTTGTGGAGTGGGAACTACCACCCAATCAGTCTGACGAGCCTGATCTGCAAGGCCATGGAACGTATTATCATGGAACTTATAAACAAAGATATTGGCAACCTTCAAACACTGGACCCCACCCAGTTTGGGTTTATGAAGGGCCAATCTTGTCTCCTTAACCTGATTGACTTCTTCAAATCAGTCAGCTGTGGACGAGGGTAAGGTGGTCCACACAGCCTATCTGGACCTCGCCAAGGCCTTTGATACCATCCCCCACTCTGGAATCATAGATAAACTTACTAAGCTGGGCATTATTCTCTATGTCACTCGATGGGTTGCCAACTGGCTTACTGACAGAACCCACAATGTAAAAGTAGCCGACTCCAAATCCAGCTCCAGACAAGTGACAAGTGGAGTACCTCAGGGTTCAGTCCTGGAATCGCTCTTGTTTGGCATCTACTTCTCTGAACGGACGGACTAAGGGACGCTAGCTAACAAAGTTCACAGATGACTGCAAGCTGGGAGCCATTACTGAATCCCCAAATGATGTGGATATTCTACAAAAGGGCCTTACAGAAATAGATGCTTGGTGCCAGAGCCATGGGCTCAAGCTCAATGCCAAGAAATGTATAGCTATCTCCTTTGGGAAAAACCATGTACTCATGAATTACCACATAGGTGGTAGTACACTAAACACCGAAAGTATGATAAGAGACTTAGGGACACAGGTGGACAGTGGTCTCACCTTCGATAACCACATCGCCACAACAGTCAGAAAATCCTTCTATGTGGCACATCTCATCACTGAGGGCTTTTCATCCAGAAAAAAGGAGGTCATTGTCCCACTGTACTCATCCCTCATTAGACCCATTATAGAATACAACGCCCCATTTGATATGTACCTCTCAAGACATCTGCAACAACTGGAAAGGCTGCAGAAATACCTCACTTAAAGAATCACAGGCCTAAAGCAGATGCCCTATGTTGACCGTCTAAAAAAACTCCAACTATACTCTGTCACATATCGTCTACTCAGAGGCAATCTCTGCTTAACATACCAGGCCATGTCAAACCCAGAGCTGTTGGACATGCTACACTTAAAGAAATCCCAATCCCTCAGAGCCACATGCTCCAAGGATCTAAACGTTGTCATCACAATGAACAAAACATGCTGGAGGGATAGGTTCCTGACCCAGAGACTCCCCAGACTCTGGAATAGACTGCCCATACATGTCAAGCAGAGCGATTCTTTGGCTCTCTTCAAAAGGAACCTTGATGACTGGATGGGAGATAGGAAATTCACCCTGGGGGTCACATCAGTCACCCTGCTAGACAGGGGTCCAGGGAAGTAAATATTGTGGGAAGAAATAGCCAGGGAACTGTTATGGTTAGGCTTGTATAGGCCCTCGGGCCGATAGCCTAGTACCAACCTATGAACTTATGAAAAAGAAACATTTGGTATCACATAGGTTGTTGGGAAACTTACAGGCTCCATAAATGTGGTTGACCTAAAAAAAAGTTTCTGCAAAACTGCAGTAACAAAGCATGGACTTTCTTATGCTAGACATAAAATTGGCAATGTTTGAGAAAGTCTGGCTGGACACCCTTGTAAATTGTCTGATTTGATATAATCTTGAAGAAGTCTGCAGAGGCAGCTGCTAATATCTGAAATAATAACACCCATTAGTTAACCAGACAGACCCACTAGACCCAATCCCTTTTGAGGGACAACCCGGGAGCAATGTTTGGTTGAGTAACTTGCTCCAGGTCACACAGTCAGCTGAGGGAGTCAAACCCTACTACACAGGAACTACAGCTCACAACTTTAACCCTCTGCACCAAATGCCAGATGATGTTGATTTTGTAGCATGAGCTCTAACTTTTCCATACAATGTTTTATTACGCTCCCTTTACAAAATAAAGCAATGCAACTAGTTAACCATTTTAGTGGCCAATCATGCTTCCATTGCATGAAGGAAATACACAGCTGATCACACTATTTAATGTTTTGTCCCCTGCACATATTACAAGAAGGAGCCTTTTGAGTGCCAGTGAAGTCTCAGATTCTTTCCCCATTGTAGTCCTTTCTAGGATATAAAAAGGAAGGTGCATAGGTTGATTCCAAGCAAACTCAAATAACTCAAAGGGATTTGTTCTTAAAGGGATCTTTTGTTTATTATAGAGCCCCTTCATATTAGTATCTGTAACATAGAAGTTCCACTAGTAGATATCATAGTCATGAAAAAAAGAGTCTTTCAAGACAAATATTTCAAGTCAGCATGAGGCCTTTGACACAATCCTTCACTCAGGCTCTTTGATACTCACCCAGCAGAGGATTAGCCCTTACATCACTAGAGGGGCTACCAACTGGCTCACAAGCAGAACACATATAGTCTAAATTGAGGATGCCAAATTTACTAGCAAACCTGTTACCAGTGGTGTTCCACAAGGATGTGTGCTAGGCCCCCTACTGTTTCACAGATTCAAAGGAGGTTACTAAGCTAACATCCCCAGGGCACTTACAATCCTAGCCAAGTTCAACCCTTGTTCCCTAGGGTATCTGGTTCAAGCAGACACTAAAATTAGCACCTATTGCCCCTGTCCAAGAGGGACACAGCTGGAATGCCCAGGGTGAATTTCCAGTTACCCATCCAATCGTCCAAATTATACTTAAATAAGGTCAATGAAGGGCTTTGCTTAACATGAATAGGAAGCTTGTTCCAAAGGTGGGGCAACCTCTGTGAGACAAATATGTCACTGCAGCAAGTTCTGTTGATGTCACATACCAGGTTAAAGTCCTTTAAGCAAGTGACCTGTGTGCCATTTGACTTGCGAATGTGCAGCATTTCCGTTAAAGCTGAGTCAGAGATCGCTTTATATTCAATGCACAGATTGCCTCTGAGCAGTCTGTATGACACAGAGTAAAGTCACAATGATTTCAGTCTGTCCACATAAGACAGATCTATCTGGAAGACCCTGAATTTTCTTTTTAAGGAACCTTTGTGGTCTCTCCAATAGCTGCAGGTGTTTGGAAAGGAACATACCAAATGGAGCATTGCACTCTATTATTGGACTGATGTATGAAGAGTACAGGGGAGTTATAACCCCTGTTATTTTTGGAGGCAATGCCCCTACTTATGAAATGAGCAATATAAAATGTCCTTCTTACCACTGTGGAGATGTGGTGATCGAAGTTAAGGTTGCTTTCGACCTGTGTGCCAAGATGTCTCACCACTGACTGTGTGCTTAGGTTGTTGCTATTGATGTGGTAGTTTGCAAGGACATCACCCTTGCAAAGGGAATGATAATGGATTTTTTTTTTGCATTAACTTTAAGACCATGACTTTGGCACCAGTCATTAGTCGCATAAGACCTTCTTGCAGGATGTTGACATCACTAGGTGTTTCAATGACTGCTCCAAGTTTGCATTGATCAGCAAACTTCATCAGCTACAGTCCTTTAGTTTTAGCCTGTATGTCTGAAAAGTAGATTCCAAAATTGATCCCTGTGGAGCACCACTAGTTATGCGTCTGCTGGAGAAGGTGGAGTCCCCTATTTTGACCCTATGAGTTCTACCAGTGAGCCAGTTTGCAACTCAACTGACAATAAATGGGGTGACACCCAGCTGGGTGAGTTTATCAATGATGCCTGAGTGGGGGATTGTGTTAAAGGTCTTCTCTAAGCCTAAGTAGACCATATGCACAGATTGGCCCTCATCTAGGGCATTGTTGACTGTCTCAAAGAAGTCCACCAAGTTTAACAGGATGATATCCCTTTGACAAAGCCAAACTAGGTGGGGTTGAGCATTTTGAGAATTCCTATATCTTTCTTAATAAGGTCTATGATGATTCATTCCATGGCCTTGCAGATAAGGCTGGTCAAGCTAATGGGTTTATAGTTCCCAGGGTCTGTGGCTGCACACTTTTTGTGCAAAAGGATGTTTTCCATTCTGCTGGGATGAAGCCAGTGCTTAGGCTGTAATTGAAAAGCTTGCCCAATAGTGCTGATAATTCCTTTTTTAACCCATGTAGAACACAGCTTGGGATGTTGTCTGGTCCCATAGAGGCAGTCTGTTTGGCCTTGGAGAGAGCATTTAAGACCTGCTCCTTGGAGGTACGAAGTGAGTGACAGGTGTTAGATATACTTTGGGGTATATATGGCAGGGACACGGGAGTGAAGGTTTCACTGAATCTGTCAGTTAGCAGGTTTGCTATATCCACAGGTTCTGTATGTGTAGTACCATTAACTATGAGTTCAGCACAAATCTGGGCCTTACCTTTGAGGTCAGGGATGTAACTAAAGAACACTTTGTGGTTATCCTTACTTAAGAAAGCTAATTTGGATTTGTAGTTAGCTTTGGAGGACTTCACCAGGAGTCCTATTTGTTTGTTTAAGTTGAGGAGCGAGTGTTTCCAATTTTGACACCATTCCTTCCCACTCTTAGACAGCAATTATTTTCTCCTGTTGTATAGCCTATAAATGGTAGTTTTCCATCAGGCAGGTTTATTTTTCCTTGAAGATCTTGCTTTGGTTCTATCAGGTACAGCAGAGTCAATACAATTGTACAGGTGTTCATATAAAGCACTGGTGTATAACTCAGCATAGGTGTCTGTTCCATCAGTGGGGGAAGGAGCTATGAAGCTATTTATGCTGTCACATAAGAGGTTGTAATTTGCCATGGAGAAGTTTTTTAGTCTAGTTGTTGCTAGGGGGGCCTTGTGTTATAGTTACTTCTGGCAAGACTGATTTGTGGTAAAATCTCACCAGGGATGCCCACACACTGGGGGCAGTGCAGTGGTCGCCCATGTTGGTGAGCACCAGCTCCGGGATGTTTAAGCCCCTGTGGATGTGTCAACCAGCTGGTCCAGGGCACTGGAGTTAACAAAATCCAAGAACCTTTGGGCAAGTGAGCTAGAGCATGTATAATTTACCTAGCCAGTGAATGGACAATTAAAGTCACCCAAAACCAGGGTGTCTGATTGTATCTTAAGTGACTCAAGTAGATCCAAGTAGGCTGAGTGAATGTCCTGATTCATGGAGGGGGGTCCTACAGCTGGCAATGACCTGAAGAGAGGGTATTACCTACAGTCAACTGCACCTGAAGTAATTCAAGGGAATAGTGCTGTTTAACCAAACTAGAGGTGTATTTATCTTTAATGAATATTGATACACCACCTCCTTTAGTTCTCACACCTTCAGCTTGTGGTCCAAACATGTGGAAGGACATGTAATCTGGTATAGCTGGGGTGCTCTCCATAGCCTTAAACCAGGTCTCAGTGATGGCACAAATGTCAGCATCTTCCAAGGCGCTTCCAATGAGTGCAGTTTCTGGTTTAGACTCCTAGCATTTAGCAGTATAACCTTGAGGTTGTTTTTAGAGGGTATTTGTATGTCAGGAATTTTGTTCTTATGACAATGCCTAAAAAAGGCACTATGGAGGTAGCAAGAGCCTTAGCTACTAACCAAAATCCCAGGGGTGACAGATGAAGACCATCTTGTTCGGCATCTACTTTCCTGAAATACAAGCAAACACAGGAGGGTTATGGCTGACAAAGTTTGCAGATGACTGCAAACTGGGCGCCATAGTCGAAAACACATCTGACACAGATATCCTCCAGAAGGGCCTCACAGAAACGGATAACTGGTGCCAGAGCCATGACCTGAAGTTAAACACCAAAAAATGCATAGTCATACCCTTCGGGAAAAACAAGGTTACCCCTAGCTACCATATAGGTGGCAATCCACTGAGCACAGAAAAAGTCATCAGGGATCTGGGGACCCAAGTTGACAGTAGCCTTCGCTTGACACTCATGTTGCTAAAGTAGTTAGGAAAACCTTCTATATCGCCCACCTGATCATGAAGGGATTCACATCTAGATCAAGGGAGGTCATCGTCCCCCTGTACTCATCACTCATTAGACCTATGATTGAGTACAATGCCCGTTCGAATGTATCTGACCAGACACCTGCTGCAGCTTGAAAGGCCCCAAAAGTTCCTCACCAAAAGGATAAAGGGTCTCAAAAATATGTCTTATGCTGCCCGACTGAAAGAACTCCAGCTCTATTCAGTCTCAGAACGCTTGCTCAGAGGTGACCTGTGCCTGACATATAAGGCCATGTCAAACCCAGATTTGATGAATATGCTTCACCTCAAAAAATCTAGATCCCTCAGAACCACAAGGGCGGGAGACTTAAACCTTGACACGGTTATAAATAGAACGTGCTGGAGGGACAGATTCATCACCCAGAGACTCCCTATGCTATGGAACAAAATCCCGGTACATGTGAGGCAGAGCACCTCGCTGGCCTTGTTCAAGAGGAATCTTGACCAATGGATGGGAGATCGCAGATATACCCCAGGGATTACTTCAGTGTCACTGCTTGACAGAGGCACAGAAAAATGATAGGCATAGTTTTTATTCAAACTAAAGGGGTGGCGAAAGCCACATAACTACGGGCTAGGCTTATAAATGCCCTTGGGCAGATAGCCTAGTATGAACCTATGAACCTATGAACCTATGAACCTATCTCTGGCAAAGCATCGAGGTCTATCGACCATATCATCTCAGGCTGACAGATACTGGATCCCCTTTGAATGACACCAGAAACTAAGCCAATTGTTGAAGTCAATCATTTTTGGTATTAAAATATCATCCTAGGTGAAGGTAAAATGCTGCTTAAGCCAAGCGACATACCTGCCTGAGGCACATAATCATATAGCTCAGTCATGTCTCTCTTTGTATAGTACACTGAGGTACATCTTAAGTCATTCACATCAACATGAACTATGACAGACTAATAACAGTGCCTGTTATTGAGAGACATGAGTGAGTGTGTGATGTGACAGATCCTGGAACCTGACAGACAGCTGACCTTGACTTTTTCCTTATCCAGCACCATGAGAGGGACATCTGTGTATCTCTCAACTGAGTCACCGATGACTAAGATGTTTGTTTTTTTTGTTATGCCTTAGGGGCTTGACTGGTGAAACACTAGTGTGTCATATATTATGTATACTATGTTCTGCAGAAGATGTATTATGTGAATCATGCTTGTGTTTGGGTTTAGGAGGTCTCTGATGTTTAGGTAAGCTTATGGTAAGGGCCTCCAGATATATAGTTGTTGGTTTGGTAGGTGCAGGAGGTGAAGTGTGCATGCTGACAACCTGCTTAGTATCAGACAAACTGACTCATAATGAGATAGTCTGGATTCTAGGTTCTTGATATTGATGCATCTCTCACATAATGAATTTCTGTGGACTAGAAGAAGTAGGTTGTCAGTGTATGAGGCAATTGCTACATTACCTCAGGATGCCCGTATCGACCATAATGCTAGGTAAGTTGATGTGGTCAGAAAACAGGGAGAGGACAGGAAGTATCAGGTAAAGTAGAGGACAGTAGAAGTGGACAAAAATATGAAGGGCTAGTGGGTAGGATCTGTGTTGGTAGTTCAGGAGCTTTACTGAATGTATCACCTGTGAGTGAGGGACAGTTGTGAGATCTCACTGATGGTGCACCAGCAGAGTGCTAAGATAATAATTTGCAGGCAGAAAGTGTTTACGTGTATAACCGGCAATGGTGCCCACCACTGCTCAGCAGTGCACAATGTGCAAACAAGCGCAAACCTGCACAAAAGCGGTGCTTATGTAGTAAATTAAAGCAAACTGATTTAAACAAATTAACCAAGAAAAAAGCTCAAAACTGAGCACAGTACCACCAACTTTCAATCAGATGAGTTCTAACTGCACACTCCTGCCACTAGGGTACAGAGGAACTTTCTCCAACATATGATGGCCTGGTTTAGTGCTCAAGTTATACAAACAGAACTAGATTCAGCATGTCTGAATCTAGTCTATGCTACAGTATAACAATTTGAGAAAAAAATGTTCAAATAAGTAGTGATATGGTAAAATGCAGTGAAAATGTTGACTTAAGTTTTACAGAGATCAGCAGATGGCTTGGACTGATCACATAAAAACAGCAGAGCAATAGCTGGTCACCAAACTTTGTGGAGTTCTGCTAAAACAAGTGCAAACCCATGCAAACGTGGTGCTTATGTAGCAAACGAGTAAACTGATTTTAAACAAATTAACAAATAAAAAAGTTCAAAACTGAGCCCTGTTCCAGCAACCTTCAGCCAGATGTGTTCTAACTGCCCACATCTGCCACTAGAGTGCATGGGAACCCTGTTAAATAAAAGTTGGCCTGGTTTAGTGCTGAAGTTATCCAAACAAAACTAGATTCAGCATGTCTGAATCTAGTCTATGCTACAGCAAACAAAGTGCAATAATTTCAGAAAAAAAAAACAGTTCAAATAAGCAGGCACAATAAGCCTTCAACCAGCAACTCCCAGCTCAGAAGGGAAGAGGCTACCGTCTCCTTCTAAAAGAGTGTAGACAACAAACATTCTTAATGTAAAATAACTGGCTTGAAGCCCACCCAAACACTTACACCAGAACTAAGATACTTTTAGAATAACAAACACACTAAGCCTTCAACCAGCAATTCCCAACTTAGAAGGATGTAAGCTACCTGTCCTGCCACAAGAGTGTAGACTTCAAACCTTCTTAATGCAAAACAACCGGCCTGAAACCCAAGTTCTTAAACCAAAACTAAGATGCCTAGAATAACAGTTACAATCTAATCAGTCTTATAACAAGCACTAATAAATACAGCAGAATAAATGCAATTGAACACTTTAAAGAACACACAGCAAAAGCAAACTAAAGTAATAAAGTAGGAAGAAACACAAACACAGTAAAATCAGCTAAATAAGGTGCATTTTAAGTGAAGTGGGAATGGAGGAAACAGAAGATAATTCAAGGTTAAGAAACTAAGGGGGTGGGCCTTCCCAAATGATCTTGCTGTACTCAGTAGATAGAGCTGATGAGGTGGAACTAGTAGGAGTGTCCAAAATCAGATTTACAGTAGGGGAGGGCATCTCTAAAGCCACCAAGTTTTAAAATACAATAACAGTTTGGTGGATGTGTGGGAAAAATAAAATGCAGACAGAGCTCAGCAATATTCAGGCAGAGTACAGCAAGCAAGCCAAACAAGCACTCCAGCTAAATAGAGATATTTCTAGCTAAATGAGGAATGATGTTTCTCAGCTCCTGCCACTAATTAGCTGATGTTATTCACTGTTTGCAAAGGAATTCTTTGCTAACTTTTCTAACTGACCCTAGCCAAGACCTCTTAAAACTCCATCAGAACAGAAAACTTAAACAAAACAAATGTAATACAAGAATAAGATGCAAAATAGAAGTAACTATACCTTAAATTAAAAAATTCATTTCAAAATAAAATTCAGACAGAGATCAGCAATATTCAGGCAGAGTACAGCAAGAAAGCCAAACAAGCATTCCAGCTAAATAGAGATGTTTGGTATCTATTTTTCAGAAGTCCAGGTGAAAATAGAAGGCCTATGGCTTACCAAGTTTGCTGGTGACTGCAAACTGGGTGCAATCACTGAATACCACAAATATGTTAACTTACTACAAAATGGGCTTACACAGACAAATGACCAGTATCAAACCCATGGACTTAAACTAAAAGCAAAAAAAATGCATTATCATCCCCTTTGGCAAAGGAGAACCCCCTGCTAATTACAGCATTAATAATCTTTTTCTTCCTCTTTCGGCTGCTCCAGTTAAGGGGGGGGGGCACAGCAGATCAACTGTTTCCATTCCTTCCTGTCCTCTGCATCTTGCTCTGTCACACCAACCACCTGCATATCCTCTCTCACCACATCCATAAACCTTATCTTAGGCCTTCCTCTTTTCCTGTTACCTGGCAGCTTCATCCTTAGCATCTTTTTCCCAATATACTCTGCATCCCTCCTCAGCACGTGTCCAAACCAATGTAATCTTGCCTCTCTGGCTTTGTCTCCAAAACTTCCAACCTGGGATGATCCCCTAATATACTTATTCCTAATCCTGTCCATCCTCATCACACCCAGTGCAAATCTTAACATCTTCAACGCTGCCATGTCAAGCTCTGACTCCTGCCTTTTTGTCAGTGCCACTGTCTCCAACCCATATAACATAGCTAGTCTCACTACCCTCTTGTAGACCTTCTCTTTCACTCGTACTGGTACTCATCTGTCACAAATCACTCCTGACACTCTTCTCCACCCACTCCATCCTGACTGTACTCTCTTCTTCACCTCTCTTCCACACTCACTATTACTCTGAACTGTTGATCCCAAGTATTTAAACTCATCCACCTTCGCCACCTCTACTCCCTGCATCCTCACCATTCCTCTATCCTACCTCTCATTCACACACATATATTCTGTCATAGTCCTGCTGACCTTCATTCCTCTTCTCTCTAGAGCATATCTCCACCTCTCCAGGGTCTCCTCCACCTGTTCCCTACTCTCACTACAGATCACAATGTCATCTGCAAACATTATAGTCCACGGGGACTCCTGTCTGATCTCATCTGTCAACCTGTCCATCACCATTGCAAATAAGAAAGGGCTCAGAGCTGATCCTTGATGTAATCCCACCTCCACCTTAAATGCATCCGTCACTCCCACCGCAGACCTCACCGCTGTCACACTACCCTCATACATATCCTGTACCACTCTTACATACTTCTCTGACACTCATGACGTCCTCATACAATACCACAATTCCTCTCTAGCACCCTGTCATATGCTTTCTCTAAATCCACAAAGACACAATGCAACTCCTTCTGACCTTCTCTGTACTTCCCCATCAACACTCTCAGAGGAAACATTGCATCTGTAGTGCTCTTTCCTGGCATGAAACCATACTGCTGATCACTAATCATCACCTCCCTTCTTAACCTAGCTTCCACTACTATTTCCCATAACTTCACGCTGTGACTGATCAATCTACTCCCTCTGTAGTTACTTCAGCTCTGCACATCACCCTTATTCTTAAAAATTGGTATCAAAACACTTTTTCTCCATTCCTCAGGCATCCTCTCACTTTCCAAGATTTCATTAAACAATCTAGTTAAAAACTCCACTGCCATTTCACCTAAACACCTCCATGCTTCCACAGGTATGTCATCTGGACCAACAGCCTTTCCATTCTTCATCCTCTTTATAGCTATCCTTACTTCCTTCTTGCTAATCCACTGCACTTCATGATTCACTATCCGCACATCATCCAACCTTCTCTCCCTCTCATTCTCTTCATTTATCAGCTCCTCAAAGTACTCTTTCCATCTGCTAATAATATCCCCCTAAATTCAAACCCGGTGGTGAGAGATTTAGGAAAGCAAGTAAATAGCAGTCTTAATTTTGATCATCAGGTGTCCACAGTAGTAAGGAAGGCCTTCTACATTACATACCTCATAAGCAAGGGTATAGCATCCAGAGCTAATGAGGTTATAACTTAACTGTACTCGGCTCTCATCAGACCAATAATAGAATACAATGCTCCCTTCTGTACGTACCTCACCAGACATCTGCAGCAATCTGAGACCTCAGGGGTTTTTCACAAAGATAATTTAGGGTGTACAACACATGACCTACACGGACAGACTGAAAGTCCTCTCACTTTACTCAGTGTCATATAAACTGCTTAGAGGTGACTTGTGTCTGGCCTACAGAGCAGTTTCAGACCCTGCCTTAATGAAACTGCTGCACATCCGCAAATCCAATGGGACAAGATTCACTTACTCAAGGGATCTTAACCTAGCCCGCGATATTAACAGGACATGCTGGAGAGACAGACATGTCTCCCAGAGATTGCCATTTCCTCTGAAATAAACTCCCAATTCATGTAAAACAGAACTTCACAGTGATCATATTTAAGTGTAACCTAGACAATTGGATGGGAAACCATAAATTTATACCGGGCTTTCACCTATGTCTCTCTCAGACCGGGGAAGCTGGTGCTGATCTTAGAGTCACACTCAAACATAGACTATATATCTTGGCCCATAAGAGAACAATTGTATAACATGGATCAGCTTGTACAGGCCTTAGGGCCAATAGTCTAGTACCCTCCTATGACTCCTATGATGAAGATGATGATGATGAGGTCTTAACTGTAAAATAAACGTTTGACTGTTTTTGTAGCTAAAGGAGATTATATCAATAAACAGACAGAAATGGATGATCAATGTACTTTAAGCAATGATTAAAGCAATCATGTATTCAACAACAGATCATAGGATCCTGGGATCATAGAAGAATGTTAGGCTACTGTCCCTAAAGGGCCTTTTTAAACCTAGCCATGCTTCCCAGAAATATTATGAAGGTGTTGGTCCTGTAAGTTATGTGAGGGTATATAAATTTGGGCATGGATGACTGAGTATTTATAAACTTCCTCTCTTTAATAGAGACATAGGTGCCAGACCTAGGCTAAATTTGAGATTCTCCATCCACTTGATCAAAGATTTACTTGAATAAGTGAAGTGAAGAAATTTGCTTTCCATGGATAGGCAGCCTGTTCCAGAGAATGGGCAGCCTCTGAGACACACACCTGCCCCTCTAGCATGTCCTATTTATGTTGTGGGCTAGGATTAGGTCCCTGGATTGGGTGTTTCTAGTGTTATTTGTTTCGCAGATGCACAACAGGTCAATTAAAACTGGATCAGAAAATACTTTATAGGCCAACTATAGGTCACCTTTCAGCAGCCTTTCGGAGACTGAGTATAACGGCAATGCTTTGTGACTGTGCATGTAGGACTTGTTTTCTGTACCATGTAATATTTTTGTGAGGATCCTTCATGTTTTCTGAAGTTGTTGCATGTGCCTGGTCAGGTATATGGTGAAGGATACATTGTACATGATGACTGGTCTTACGAGGGCTGAGTACAATGGAACAATGACATCTTTGTCCCTGAATACCATACCTTTACTTATAAGTTAACATGGAATAATTTTCTTCCTACTGTAGGCACATTTTGTTCAAAGGTCAAATCACTGTGTAATTATGTTCCTAAATCCCTGATCACTGGGTCTACTCTTAGGGGTGTATTACTGATGTAGTAATTTGCAGGGACAGCCATCTTGCCAAAGTATATTATTATGCATTTCTTAGCATTGAGTTTAAGACTGTGACTCCGGCACAAGTTATTAGACTGTGTCAGTTCATTTTGGAGGATATTTGAGTCTTGTGTTTATTCAATGACTGCACCTAATTTGCAATTGTCTGTAAATTTGATCAGCCAAAGGCATTTGATTTTAGCTTTGACTTCAGAGAATTAGAAGCCAAACAGGAGTGACCTCAGTACCAAGCTCTGAGGGGCTCTACTATTGATTGGCCTTTTTTCAGGAGGTATACTCCCCTAGCTTAACTTTTTGAGTCCTAACTGTGAGCCAGTTGGTTTATTCAGTAAGCTTGTCTACAATGCCTGAGTGTGGAATCATGTTGAATGCCTTGGCCAGGTCAAGGTATGTAGTAAGCACTTTTTTGCCATCATCCATTGCTTTGATGACTTTCTCAAATATGTCCACCAGGCTTAGTAAGCATGACCTTCCCTTGATGAAACCAAACTGAATTGGATCCAGCATCTGAAGGTTTTCCGTGTCATTATTTATCATGCCCATGACAATTCTTTCCATGCTCTTGCATGTGAGAGTAACTAGGCTTATGGGTCAATAGTTTCCTGAGTCAATGGAAGGCCTGACCTTCTGTAGCTGGAGAACAGCTATAGCCCTCCATTCACTTGGCACAAAGTCTGTCTGGAGGCTGCCATTGAATAGTATTTCTAGAGGCTCCAAAAAGGTCATGTTTCATGCTATTAAAGAAGCATCCTAGGATATTATCAGGTCTCATCAATGTACTGTTTTTTTTTGCCTTGGAGAGTGCATTGGTAATAGCTGGGAGAGCTGTGGTTAAGGATACTTCTAGAAAGGTTCCTGAAGGAGAAACAGGGTAAAATCAGGGACAAATTTAAAAGCTAGTAGGTTTGCTATGTTCTCAGGCTCAGTATAGGTGGCTCCATTTGCAATTAATTTGGCTTATTATTGTGTATTGTCTTTGAGGTTTCAGACATAACTAAAGAATGCCTTGCAGTTGTCTTTATCCTGGGAGGCTATTTTTACCTCAAATTTGAGTTTGAGTTTAGTTGACTTAGTTTGTCCACTGAGTTCCTTATTTAGTTTAAAGAGGGCATTCTTTCCTTGCTGGATATTACACTTCCTATTTTTGGCCAGGATATTTTCTTTTTCTTATACAATCTATTGATGTTGTGATTCCATTAAGGTGGCTTGTTTTTTTTTAATTTTTCGAGCATTTATTTTGGCTAGGCGCCACAGCCTCCATGCAGCAAAATACATGATTACAGAGGGTTTTTGTGAATGACTTAGTGTAAGCAATATTGTTCCCTGGGTTTGAGGGGACGTAAAATTTTGTCAGGGTGTCATCTAAAAGTAGGAAGTTTGCCTGGGAATCATTTTTAAAAGTTCCAGGGTTACCTGATGTCCCTGATTTCATTTTTATTTCAAAGGAGAAAGCTTTATGGTCTGACCTGATTAGTGAGAACA
This sequence comes from Protopterus annectens, assembly GCF_019279795.1. NCBI lineage: Eukaryota > Metazoa > Chordata > Ceratodontiformes > Protopteridae > Protopterus > Protopterus annectens. The sequence goes on along the minus strand of NC_056730.1, from coordinate 385,158,310 downwards.
GTATACTTAGGAGAGGACAATGTTCCCTTATATTGGTGAGGACTAGGATGTTAAGGCCTGTAGTGGACATGCAGTCTATCTGATCCAGGGAGTATATGTTTACAAATCCAGGAATCTCCTGACCTGCATGATAGCAGTAGTATATGATTCACAATTTATAGTGGGGCAGTTAGATTTACCCATGAATATGGTGTTGAGTTGAATGGGCTATCGCCAATACATTGAAGTATGTGTTATGGGTTTCCAGGGTCAAAGAGGGGGACTTATAGCTTGCAGGTATATGATATAGAACTTTGCCTATGGTAATTTGGACATTGAGAAGTTCAAGCAGATTATAATGTTTAATCTGCCTTGAGGTATGTTGTTTTTGATATAAATTGAGACACCTCCACCTTTTCTCCCTTCCTGCACAGTAACAGGTCTAAATGTCAAGGCTACCATTCAAGGCCTCTGGCTCAGCATGTTTGCATATAACTGTAAATTGGGAGCGCTTAAAGATTCCCCCCAAGACACCAACATCTTGCAAGAGGGTTTAATATAGACAAATGACTGGTGTCAAAGCCATGGCCTAAAACACAGTGCCAAAAAATGCATTATAATGTCATTTGGGAAACTGTCATCCCAAGTTAATTACTACACTACAGTTGTAGATGAGGGCAAGGTAGTGCACACAGCCTATCTTGACCTCGCCAAGGCTTTCAATACTATCCCCCCACTCTGGAATTATAGATAAACTCACTAAACTGGGCATAAATCCTTATGTCACAAGATGGGTAGCCAACTGGCTCACTGACAGAACCCACACAGTAAAAGTAGCCGACTACAAGTCTGACTTCAGACCAGTGACAAGTTTAGTACCACAGGGTTCAGTCCTGGGTCCTCTCTTGTTCAGCATCTACTTCTCTGAAGTGCAGGCCAACACAGAACATTTTTGGCTAACACAGTTCGCAGATGACTGCAATCTGGGAGTCATAACAGAATCACCTAATGATGTAGACATTCTACAAAAGGGCCTCCCAGAGACAGATGCTTGGTGTCAAAGTCATGGCCTCAAGCTTAATGCCACAAAGTGCATTGTCATCCCCTTTGGGAAATACTCGGTACCCATGAACTACCACATAGGCGGTATCTCACTAAACACTGAAAGTGTGATAAGAGACCTCGGGACACAGGTGAACAGTAGTCTCTCCTTTGATAACCACATCACCACAGTAGTCAAGAAATCCTTCTACATGGCACACCTCATCACAAAAGGGTTCTTCTCTAGAAAAAAGGAGGTCATTGTTCCTCTCTACTCAATTCTCATTAGACCCATTATAGAGTACAATGCCCCATTTTGCCTGTATCACACAAGACAACTACAACAATTGGAAAGGCCACAGAAATACATCACTAAGAGGATTACCAGCCTCAAACAGATGCCATACACAGACCATCTCAATAAACTCCAGCTCTACTCCATTGCATATTGCCTACTCAGAGGTGATCTCTGCCTCACATACAAAGCTATGTCAAACCCAGTGCTGTTGGAAGTGCTACACTTAAAGAAATCCCAATCTCTCCGAACCACATGCTCCAGGGACCTAAACCTTGTCACCACAATAAACAGACCATGCTGGAGGGATAGATTCCTTTCCCAGAGACTTCCCATACTCTGGAACAGGCTACCCATTCATGTCAAGCAAAGTTCCTCATTGGCCCTCTTTAAGAAAAATCTCTCTGTATTCAGTCTCCTACATGCTGCTGAGAGGGGACCTTCGCCTCACATATGGGACATCCTCAGACTCTGCCCTGATGGATATTTTGCACATGCACAAAACAAACAGTACCAGAAACACTAGATGTAGGGATCTGAACTTCACTTGTGATATAAACAGAACATGCTGGAGAGACAGATATGTGTCCCAAAGAATTCTTGCTCTATGGAATAGGCTCCATATCCATGTAAAGCGGAATTCGTCCTAACCTTATTCAAATGAAACCTTGACAATTGGATGGGAAATTGTAAATTTACCCTGAGTCTAGCCCTCATGTTCCTTATGGACAGAGGCCATCAACAAGAAAAGTATTATCCAAATGAACACCCCCCTCATACAAATCCTTAGTTACTGCCCACTAACATGCCCCCCCCCCCCAGTAGAGACACCCATGATACTCAGGGCCCAAAATGGTTTGGGTTGTGGGCTAGGCTTAAACATGCCCTGGTGGTTGTTAGCCTAGTAACAACCTATGGACCTGTAAAGCAATGTATGGAAGGCATTATAGCTCTGCAGTGCTGGGGTAGCCTTTGTCCTTTAAACCATGTCTTAGTAACTGCATAGATGTCTACAATTTCCAGGGTGAGGAAAGCTTGCATGGAGTGGAGTTTCTTGTTTATATTCCTAGCACCTTTAGATTTTCTTGAGTTAGTTTTGCTAAGTTGGATGTTTTATCTGGTGAGCAATGACTAAAAAACACACTATGGAGATAGATAAGGTTTTAGGCAATATTTGAAAGCCTAGAGGGACAGACCATCCATGGCAAAGCAGTATGGTCTATTAACCATATTATCCCAGGCTGACAAATATTGTACCTAGTTTGAATTAAACTAAAAATGAAGATAATTATTAAAGTCAATTACTTTTTGTTCATATTGCGGTATGATTCTTGGAGACAGCAGAATGCTATTCAATGATAGACTCATACCAGCCTGGGGCACAGATTCCCAGAACTCCATGATGCCTCTCTTTATATAATCTAGGAAGGTATGTCTGAGGTCACTTTCACCAACATTAGCTACGAATGCATCATACTTGTACTTATGGTTCTGTCATCTGTGTGCATGTGTGACCTGACAAATCCTTGCCCTCACAGGCAACTTACCATAACCTTTTCCTTGATCAGCCTGTTGAGTGGGACATCAGTGTGCCCCACAATGGACTCTCCTATGACCATACTATTGGATTGTGAAGTGGTCTGCCTTATGGGCTTAGCCTTAGAGACACTGCAAGTTGAGTCTGAATTTGCCATTGTGGGTGTTGCTTTGACCTTGTATTTTCGAGTTTGCTGAGAGTATTTGTTATAATTACTGTGTGTGTGAGGTCGTTGAGGCTTTGGAAAGGTAGATTACTTTTAAGATCCTCAGCATATATAGGTGCATGTGTTTGTCCTGTAACGTGTGTGTGTGTGTGTGTGTGTGTGTGTGTGTGTGTGTGTGTGTGTGTGTGTGTGTGTGTGTGTGTGTCAGCTATTGAGTAGTGCTGTGAGTTTCTGACAATCTGTTTGGTGTTTGCAGTGGCTGTGTGTGAGAGTTTTGTCAAATGAGACAGGGTATAAGCATCTCTCACATACAGTATCAGATTGTTTAAGATAGGTTGCAAGTCAGCATTTTAAAATACTTATCCAACAATGGATGGATCAGTATTCAGCAAAAAGCCTTTGCAATCAATGGCGTGGCTACCAAGTGAGAGGAAGCTCTGACTTTATATAGGTAGAGGAAACCAACAAACAAACAAGCTAACAGTCTGCCTAATAACAAAGACACACATTCTGAGGTCACAAACAGTGATTCTCATCTCACAGGAGACCTGGGTACCCTCTCCTGCCGCTAGAGTGCAAAACAAAGACTTCTTAATTTAAAAATACTGTTTGGGGCTCCCAAAATGCCAAAACTAATAATGTTAAAACTTTAAAACCAAACTGAAGTGCATGAACTCACAGCAAATAGGTGTGGCAGTAATCCAAAGCACTAAAAATTAGAACAGAGAGCAAACGCATAGCAAATTATGCACATATAATATAGGTGCAATAGGACTTTTCAAGATAAAGTGCAATTCAGCAATTTGGAGTAAATATTCTGATCTGAATAGATCTGGAGTCAGTCCAACAGTCAAATACAGTGGTTAAAGCAATATTCCATAAATGTAGTTTTAAATTGCAAAAACACTGTAAAAATGAACAAACATAACAGCAGTTCTAAAATATATCAATATAGAGTGCAAATCAGCACTTTAAAGTATTTATCTAGAAGTGGATAGATCAGGATTCAACAAAATGCCTCTGCAGTCATGCTGTTGTTGCCAATGAGTGGAAGTTCGGACTTAATACAAGCAGAGAAAAACAACAAGATAGCCTCTGGCCAATAGCAAACACCAGATTTTGAGGTCATTGTAATCAAAGACACCAAATATGAACATGCTTGTATGTGAGATTTAAAATCTAATTCATTAACAGTGATCAGATTTTCTGATGCCCACCCCCTTTCAATTTATTTTGCTCTTTTAAAAATAGTGGCTCTCCACTTAGACAGCTAAAACTTAAGTAACCCAGGTTCATATCTAACTGCTTAGTGCACACTGCAGTGTTTAGAATAAACCATTTTTTCATCTCACCTTTAAACATCTATTGAAAGACCACCAGTTATTGGAGATACCACATTCTGCCTCTCAGTAGTCATCTTGGGATTAGTGCTTCTGATTTCTCCTGGTCAGAGAAGAAGTACCAGAAAGCCTAATAACTGCTTTATAGGTGACAGCTTGGAATCTGTGCTTATATTCTGCTCCTGGTAAGAGAAGGAGCAGAGTGCATTGATTCCTGACTGTTTCTGGTTGGGGAGTGAGTGTCTGTGCTTAACGTTCCTGATTGGTCTGGTTGCTATTCAAGGCATCTACAAGGAAAACGTTACAATCCTAGTGACCCTTGAGTCATCTGAGACAAGACTGTGGCTCACCAAACAGGCTGTGGCCTGCTTCTCATATTGGGATTGGTGCTAACATTTTACTTCTGGTGAGAGAAGAAACAAAGGAGAATTGTATCCCAACAGAATGAAACTGTGGTGAGACCAGCATTAGTAGCAGCCAGGCAGTAGCCATTCTTGTGACTCCCCTGTTTTCATCATTCTTGACCAGATAATTTTATGTTTTCAGTAAGTACTGCTTGATTTGTTTCTAACTTCAGAGTATCTGCCTAAATACTTCATCCTTAAATTTTCAGGGCCTATGTATTAGTTACCCCTCAAGTGTTTGACAGTGCTCTGTACAGACTAAACACCTTGAGTGACATTTTTCCTGTAAAAGCACAACTGAAATTTCTCCAATACCTTGTTGCACATAGGACAACTAGCTTGCAGTGACAAGCACTGTCCCTATAGTTGCAATCTGGATACTCCTGACATTGATTGATATTCTCACTCCAACTGTCAAATCAATAAAAAAAGGTCTGTGCCCGTGGATATGAACTTTTCTACTGTTTCTGTTACCGGCTTGGTGGATATGGGATCCTGAGGCAATGTAGAAATTGCATCATGTTTACTGACGACCAGTTAATTCTCAAACTGATATGGTATGGTATGTGAGAGATGTATTTACACAATGTCACTGGAGGTAAACCTTTCACATAAAATTTATTTATTTTATTTATTATTTATTTATTTAATTATTTATTTAACATTTGTTAACTGGGAAAGTCTGACTTAGAACAAAGCCAATTTTCAGTGGAGACCCGGGGAGAAATGCCCCAGAAGCATGTCTTTGTGATAAAAGTACTCCTAATGTCAATAAGGTTGTCAGTAGTACACACACTGCACCCATCACGTGCAATTCAAAGCAGACATATCAACCCACATATACTGAGGCAATTAAATGTAACCTTCTTAAACCACAAAGACCTTCTAGATGAAGTTCACATAACAAATACCCTCAGCAGCCCCAAATGCGCTCTTTCAAAACAACACCCATATCAACACATAGAGCTACGTCTCATGGAGTCTCTACCTCTAAGTCCATAAGGCAAGCCACCACACAATCTAATCATTGGGGACTCCATCATGAGGCACACTGATGTCCCTCTCAACAGGCTGAGTAAGGAGAAAGTCATGGTCAGTTGCTTATCAGGGGTAGGATCCGCCACATTACACACGCACTCAGGTCATTGGACCATAATTACCAATACGACTCAGTCATAGTCCATGTGGGAGTAAATGACCTGAGATGTACCTCCCTAGACTATATGAAGAGAGACGTCATGGAGCTCTCAGAATATGTGTCTCAGGCTTGTATGAGCCTAGCATTGAGCATCATTTTACCTTCTCCAAGGATGATGCCACAATGCAAACAAAAGATGATTGACTTTAATAAATGGCTTAGTTTCTAGTGTCATTCTGTTGGGGTGCAATATTTGTCAGCATGGAAGGAGATGGTCAATAGATCACGATGCTTTGCCAGGAATGGTCTGCACCTCTTTCATCTAGGGTTTTAAATATTGGCTAAAACATTATCTTTCCCCATAGTGCCTTTTTTAGGCAATGCAAGACTGAAAGTACTTCTGACATAGCAAATCAAAAACAAGAAAATCTAACGGTATTACTGCTCAATGCTAGGAGTCTAAACAAAAAACTGCACTCCCTAGAAGCTCTCTTTACCCTAGAGAATGCTGATGTCTGTGCGGTCACTGAGACATGGTTTAAAGCCGTGGAGAGCACACCAACAGTGCAAGGTTATAATGCCTACCACACATTCAGGCCAGCTACTTCACAGGCAGGGACTAAAGATGGAAGTGTCTCTATTTACATCAAAAATAAATATACTCCAAGGCTGGTCAAACAGGGCAATGCACTTGAGCTTTTCCATGTTCTAATCACCACAGGCAAAATCCAATATCACTTCCTTGCAAGCTACAGGTCCCCCTTCCATTACCCAAGGAAACCCATGCCATGTATTTAAACCTATTAGAAACACTTATTATAAACCATCCAACCCAGTACCATATTCAAGGGTGACTTAAATTACCCCTCTATTAACTGGGAATCCTATACAACAACAAATGTATGCACAGAGATAGGAAATCACACAATGATAATTCCTCCAGCAATCTCCAGCTCAGACAATGCTATATCCACACCCACATGCCACAAGGGTGCAGGGGAACCCTTCTTAATGTAAGTTGGCTGGATATGAGTTCAAGTGTATAAGAAACAGGCAAGATATAGCAAGTCTGGACATAGTCTGTGGTAACTAAGCAATATTTCAGTGCAAAACAAGTGCAGGGAATAAGCAAGCACAAACTAAAAACAGTCTAAAAGGCACAAATTAACTCTAGGTTTCTCTGTAGGTTTAAACATTATAGGAAAATGAAATGAAAAGGGAAAAAATATCTCGTAGTTTTTTATAATATATAACTGTACCAAGACTCTTATTTGTCCTAGCCAAAACATGTTTTATAAAGAAGCAGACTGAATTCAAGATTTAAAAATGTGTTCTTCTCCAAGCAAAAAAGCACGAATGGTAAAAATGCATTGGAGAAATTTGACAGCCACAAAACTACAATATGTTGATTTTCTCAGGGGACATAATTTATCTTAAATCAAATACAGAGAAAAACAGACCACAGTCTTGCACTGCAGAAGCTAGCAATCTGTGGTTTAATAATACCTTACTAACAGAACATTCAGAGAAAAAGGACAAAACCTCAAACTGAAAATATCTTGCTATTGTCAGAGGCCCTCAGGGTTGTATGCTAGTACCCTCTTTTATTCTCATTAGTTTTAAGTGATCTACCATAGTATTTTCTACAACTTAACTGTATCATTTATGTGGAATATATTATCATTACATGTGCTGGTCCACATACAGATACCATCAGCAAGGGCTCACAATAGGACTTTGTGCTCCTCTGGAACTGGTTAAGTACTAACAGGCTAGTTGTGAATACTTCAAAATGTGACATTTTTGGAACCTCAAAATGTATTAAAAAGCCTGTGATGTCATTACCACTTACCTCTCAAATGTGCCACTGCCAGTTATTGCAATCCAAAAATGATTACAACTCAATTTTGACCATTTTTTATCATTTACCATACACACAGAGCGATGGCCATTAGCAAAGTACTGACACAGCTTAAAACTGCATGCAGAATTCCTAATCTTCTTACTCCAAATCCTAGATGAATAATTGCTCTTAATGTATTAATGCTCAGGTTTGAGTATGGCTTTCCCTTCACTAAACTGTTTTCTTCTCAAAATTCTTCTCTATTATAGGCAGCAGCAGAAAACAAAATGCTGACATTCATTCATCTGAGCAGAAGTGAATATCACTCCATCACACTAAGGAAAAAACAGTGTCTTCCATTACAGCAAGAGCATCACTACTGCTAAACACACAATTTGGATTACTGCCTTATAAGTACAGTCCACCTCTGCAGTATAATTTGGCTATCAGGAAACAGCCTTATAATGCCCAAGGCTCCATCAAAATAGCATGAATCAGTTCAAATCACATGCTCAAGAAGCATACTTCTCAATTGTACAGATTTTCGCAGAATGTCCAGATTTTTGCCTTATATTTTTGGTCCATTCCCCATAAAATATTGGTTTTCTGGCAAATCTCTGAGGATTGGATTAATTAAATAATGACAGAAATGTTAGTTTAAGACTCCATATCATTCAGAAAAATTCATGCTAATGCAAAATCTATTATTCTATCAACTTTCAAAGTTTGTAACAGCAATATTTAAAATCTGTCCTGATTTTTAGGCCTTTGTCCCCCCAATTATTTTATTTTATTTATTTATTTATTTACATTTGTTGACTGGGAGTGTCCGACTGGATGTAGGTCCATTTTCAGTGGAGGCCCGGGGAGAAAAGCTCCACAGTTAAAATAAACAGACAGTATTTACATTGGATTACATAGCGATTAACAATTTAACATAGCAATTACTTACAACATATTTACAGATGAAGAACATAGTACATCAGTAGACAACTAGAATCTAGAAGCCCCAAAATCATTTCTAGTCTGTCACCTAAATATCAGAAGTACAAATAACAAACTACACGACCTGCATGCACTCATAGATATACATTCACCTGATGTTTTCTGCCTCACAGAAACCTGGCTTAAACCCACTATCACTGACAATGAAATATTACCCCCAACTACAATATAATAAGACTTGTCCGTAAAGTGAGAAAAGGAGGTGGAGTAGCCATCCTATACAAATCCTCTCTAGAGGTAACTACAATTAACACCCCCCTGACCAAGTAACTATCAACACTGAAACAATAATCTCAACAGTTCAACTCAACAAAAACAAAGCTATAAACATAATATGTAGTTATATTCCTCCAGATAATAACATAAACACCTTAGAAAGCACACTCCAATGGTTATCCTCCTCTCACCCCCAAGAAACAATCATACTTGAAGACTTCAACATCGACTGGACAACTTGTTCAGCACTTTTCACAACCACCCATATCAGCTTACATGGTTTCTCCCAAACTATTACTACCCCCACCAGAATCAACAAATCTAACATAAAGGAAAGCATTATAGACTATATCCTAATAAATAACAATCCTCAGTTGTACAAAGCAGGTACCCTACCCGAGGATATGAGCGACCACCTCCTAACCTATATATTGAGAAAAAAAGAAGACATACCCCACCAAACCACCTTTATAACCTGCAGGTATATAAAGAACTTTAACCTAAACAGTTTCCAGTCTGATCTAAGCCTATGCAGATGTGCCAAACTTAAAACACTACCCCTTGACCAAGCAGTCACAGAATTCAACACCACCTTCCTAGCCATCTTAGACAAGCACGCTCCCAAACGTAGATTTAGAACCAAAAATAAAACCGCACCATGGCTAACCTATACTACCAGACAAAAACTTACTTCTAGAATTAGAGCATGGACCTCATGGAGAGCCACCAAATCCCCACAAGCCCACATAACATACAAACAGATTAGAAATGAAGCTAAAAGATCTATTATGTTAGACAAGCAAAACTACTATTTCAACTTACAGCAAAAACACCAAAATCAGCCTCAGAAATTCTGGTCAGGTCTGAACAAACTACTCCACCCAGGTAAATCTTCTACCCCCACCCCCTCATCAACCTTAAATCTACCCCCTGAATCAGTAGCAAATACCTTTAACACTTTTTTCACTGAAATCGTCAAATCCCTAGCTAATAATCTATCTCCCTCCTCTTCATCCACAACCTCACCTACTCATATGCACCCCTCTCTCTTAAAACTAGAGCCTATCTCCACAGACTATATCAAACACTCACTAGAAAAATTAAAGCCTACCACCCTTGCAACTGACCAACTTCCCGCAGAATTCCTACAAAAGGCCACTATGGTAATAGCTTACCCCATCTCTATCTTAATCAATCGCACGATCCAAGAATCTTACATCCCCTCCATCTGGAAAATCTCACACATTCTTCCACTTCACAAAGGAGAGAACTCCATAGAACTCTCAAATTAAAGACCTATTGCAATTCTATCTCCCCTAGCCAAAATAATGGAGAACTGCATACAGGAACAACTATTAGCCCACCTCACCCACAACTATCTCCTAGCCTCATCCCAGCATGGTTTTAGTCCAGCCCACAGTACAACCACTGCCCTTCCCTCCTTCTCTTACACAATTAATCACAACCATAATCAAAATCTGCTCTCCTCTGCCCTCTTCCTCGATCTATCTAAAGCATTCAACATGGTCAATCACAGCTTACTCATAGACTCCCTCAAGTCATTGTCCATAGATAAATCAGTATGTAACTGGTTCCACTCATATCTAAACGGTTGACAACAAGTTGTCTTGTGGAAAGATAATCTATCCCCCCTTCTACCTGTGACTCACGGCGTTCCCCAAGGCTCCATTCTAGGTCCCCTTCTTTTCTCTATATTCATCAATGATCTGCCCAAAATTATACCACAGGCCACCTCCATACAGTACGCAGATGATTCCACACTAATCTGCACTGCCTCTACTCCAGCAGAATTACAATCCCTAACCCAGTCTACCTTTAACAAAGTAGAAAACTGGCTTAATAATCGTTTACTCCTACTGAACTCAAATAAAACCAAACTATTACTTTTCTCCCCCACCCAAAAGCAAACACCATCAATATTTACAGTCTCTTCTAACAATGGGACCACAATTTCTCCTGAACCTAACATCAAACTACTAGGCATAATCATTGACAACAATCTGAATTACAATGCCCATATAGACAAAACCATAAAAACAGTAAATAAAAAAATAGGATCCATGTATAGGATAAAGACATTTCTAACCCCAACTGCCAGAACCACCATAGCTCACATACATCTTCTCTCCTCCCTTCTCTGTGCCTCACCCATCCTAATCTATCTAAATCGAATCTCAACAAAATCACCAGCTGCTATAACAATATAGCTAGATTCGCCACAGGCTCCACATACAGAACCCATCATTGTATTAATCTTCACAACCTAGGTTGGCTAGAACTACCCAATCAAATATACTATAACCAACTCATAGTTGTTCATAAAATCCTCTACCAACCTACCAGTACCCCAATTCTAACTAAAATTATCACCCCCTATAATAACCTAACATCCCTCCACTCATCCAGCAGAATGCTAGTACAAACAACCAAAGCAAACAACTCAGCTGGAGAGTCTTTGTTCTCCAACTCTACTGGAAAAAAATGGAACTCCCTTCCTCCAGATATAACCTCTAACAGCTCCTTGCCTCAATTCAAAAAATCTCTAAAGACACACATGCACAAACTCTAGCTATGTCCATGTCTAAACCCCAACTAAACTAAACAAAAATGACACTGTGCCAGTAAAAATAGTTGTGCTCCTATCAAAACCCCAACTAACCCAAAAACATAGTAACTAACTAATTAAGCCTATCAAAACCCTAACCAACCAAAGAACATAATAACTAACTATTAGCCCTAACTCACAGATGTGTCTACCTACTCCTCCCTCTACAACCTATTTTTTCAGCCCACACTAAACAAAACCCACCCTAACTACCCTTTTCTTTCTTATCTTCCTTGCTTTCTATCTGAGTATTCTTAACTGTCAGACACACCCCCACTAAAAGAAAGTCTTCTCTGAATTCATTGCTTCAAAGAAATTGTTTTCTATATCTCACCTATTAGTAACCTATAGATGGCTTTTATCTTTGACCTATTGTTAACTTCCTAAACACATTACAAACTGCATTTTCCTCTCCTCAGTTTGTTAACTAAAACTTTGTAAATAGCTGTATTGTTACATTTTAACATCTTGTAACCTACATTATTATTTGTTACTAAATATCTACACTTTTATGCTGTTGTTACTAAATGCTTTGATAACATGGAGCTTTTCTCCCCGGGCCTCTGTTGAAAATGGATATGTATTCAGTCGGACTTTCCCGGTTATCAAATGTAAAATAAAATAAATAAAAAATCTTTATCTGTGAAATACATAATAGACATTAACAAATGTTACAATAAGAAGTTCCTGCTGTATAATAAGTACTAGGCTTACGAGCATGTGAGTTTGCTATAATCAAGGTAGTTAGTGGAGTGGAAAGAAAGGTAGTGGTTGGATAGGATGAATGATATTAGAGTGGGAGTTGCAAGGGCATAGCCAGCATGTTTTTAAGTGAGCTTTTAGTAAAGTTTTGAAGTGGTTGCATGATGGTATGGAAGTAATTGTGGGTGGGAGGGAGTTCCATAATTTGGCTATGGTGCAAGAGAACAGTGCATCTGAAGTAGGAGATTCATTTGTCTACAACCTGTGGGTTATGGATCCGATATCGGATCCGAACTGGCATGGTTTTACCAGCTATGGATCCGAGCTCCTAGCTCCTCCCCTCACCCATAATGCCCTGCTCTCCCTACATGACCTCAGATCTAGTTTGCCGCGCTGGTAACCAGGTCCTTGGATTCTGAGCTCTTCAGCTAAGTGAATTTTCTAGTTAAAAAAAGCGTTTTTTTCTATAGTTATTAAGTTTTTTGAGTGATTGTGTTAGGTTCCCTGTCATAATTTGTTACTTTTAGCTTAAAATTTTTAATTTTAAGAACTTTAGTTTACCCTCCCCTTGCTGGTCGTAGTTCTGTGTGAGTGTATTGTGTGGGGCCTTGTGTGTGTGCACTTTTAGTACCAGTTTCTCTTTTGTCTTTGCTTTTTTTGTTAAAAAAAAAAAAAAAAAAAGACTTTACCATGTCAGAGGCCCCTAAGGCAATTTTCTCCAAATGCTCCGAGTGTGGCCATAAGCTATCCCCTGCTGATGGCCACACTCGGTGCGTTTGATGCCTTGGGGTTGAACACCTCACTTCTGGATGTTCCATTTGTGCAGGGTTCAACCCCAGGGCATTGAAGGAGCAGAGGTCGAAGCTGGTCCTGGCGGGACTTCTGCCCCCGGACTCGGCTTTGGTTCCCGCTCCTGTGGTGGGAACCGTGGCTTCGGTTCCCGCCTCTCCTGCCCTCCCTCCTCCACCTGGGACTCAACCTCCCACTACTGGCTTGGAGGAGAGAGAGGCAAGAAAAAAGGATCGGAGAGAGAATCACCACAAGCGGCGGGCCGAGACTTCCGTTTTGGCCCCGCCAGCTAAGCGGGCTTCTCCTCCGGCCTCCTTAGCTACTGGCTCTCCCCTCCCTCGGCTCCGGTCTCCGGTCTGCTTTTCACCGGGGCCTGAGGAGGAGGAGACCCGATCTCTGTCGAGGCTATCGAGGAGGCACTCAAGGCCTACCTCGGTAGCCTCTTCGAGATCCACTTATTCTCTTTCTGACGCCGATCTGGACTGGATGATGAGAAGGTTCATCCAGGCCCAGATGCAGATGGGAGTGCTCCTGCCTCCCCCCCCCCCTCTGGGGGGGAGCTCGACCCCATTTTTCATGCCTATAGCTCCTTCTCTGACCCGCTACCCGGGTTCGGAGCGTTCGGAGCCGGGCAGCTTCAGAGCCGGGGGTGAGTCGGGGCCGATAGTACTAGGTACTTCGGATCCGACCTTGCCCTCGAGTGTTTCGGATCTGACCTCTCGGAGCCTGGCTCCGAGCTTTGGATCCGGGGGACTCAGTGTGCCTTCGGCGCTGTCTGTGTCAGAGCACACTGGCCCTTCGGATCCGAGTGTCTCGGGGCCGGCTCCGATCCACTCTTTGGATCCGAGGGGGAGCCGACTTTCAGATCCTTTGGTCGAGGCTGGCTCCCCCTCGGCTTTTGATGTAGTGGAGAGGGCTCTGTTGAGGGCTTCCGGGCCCCCGGCACTTGCTTCGGCTCCGTCCCACGCTCCATCTGCACTGGGTCAGGCTTCCACAATCCGGCCACTGGGACAGCCCGCTTCAGTGCCCCAAGCTGTTCCTTTGGAACAAGACACTGCTTGCGAGGGCTTCTCGGACAGCCCCCCCGAGGAAGCCCCTTGCAAGCATACATGTAAAAGGAGGCGCATAGACTCCCCCAAGTCTTTAACTGAAGACACGGATTTGGAGGAAGGGGAAGGCTCCCCAAGATCACCCCCCAAGGATGTCTCCTTTGGAGACATCATGGAAATGCTTCGCATAAGGGGGGGTGGTCTGCCCCAAAGTCTTCCTCGGACGAGTCCGTGTTCTTGGAGGCATTCAAAGTGGGCCCGTCTACCTCTTGGGTGTCCCCTCCTGCCGACCCCCTGGTGGACCTCATTACCACCAGGGCGTGGAAGGAACCGGACACCGTGGAGCCAATCCCCAAAAGGCCAGACCGAATCCTTAGCCCCCCTGCAGACCATGCCCACTGGAGTAAGGGGCCACCGGTAGATGCCATGTTGTCGGCAGCAGCCACCAAGAGGGAACTCGCTCAGGAGAGTCCCTCAGTCCACCCTCCGAGCAAGGAGTCTCGGATGATGGACCGCTTGGGGAAGTGAATGTTTAGTTCTGCGACCTTCTCAGTGAGGGCGCTCAACTACTTGGCACATGTGATCAGGATGCAGCACGATCTTATTAAAGAATACGCTGCATCCCCCCCTGAGTCCATGTCGGAAGAGGACAAACTCTTGCACTCTACCCGTATGGCCACTCTTCGATCCGTGACAAATACCTCTATGCGGTTGCTGTCCCATGCTACTGAGGGAGCCGCTAGAGCTGCAGGAGTAGGCCTAGTCACAAGACGCCAGGCCTGGCTCCACCATTGTGATTTCACAGAGCCCTTCAAGGCGTCCTTCGCGAATGCCCCCTTCGATGGTTCTGCCCTTTTTGGCAAGACGGTTCGCGACACCTTGACCCAGAGCGAAAAGGACGGGAAGACGCTGTCTGCCGTCGGAATCCGCTTCTCTGTGCCCCAGAGGCCCTACTCTAGGAACCAAAAGGGCCAGAAGAAGATGTGGTTCCGGAAGTCGCAGCAATCCCAACCCGCTCCGGACAACCAGTCCTTCCGTGGCAGAGGAGGACAGGGAGGACGCCACCCCAGAGGCAGAGGGGCTCCCAGGAACTTCGGGTCCAGAGAACCTTTATCTGAACGGCCCGTGCAGCAGCCCTGAAGGGTTGCCCGACTGCTCCACTCTGGAGGCAGTCAGGGGACGTTTTTTGGAGCACCAAGCGGCATGGGAGTCCATAACATCAGACCGCTGGGTCCTCCGCATTATATCAAGAGTATACAAGATTCCTTTTCGTCACCTTCCAAAATTAAAATCCCTCCCCGACGTTCCACCCAGTCAGCGGGAGGCCGCTTCGGCAGAAATTGGCCATCTGCTGGGGAAAAGAGCCATCCAGCCCGTCCCCCCAGACCAGATCGGATCAGGGCTCTACTCCAGGTTCTTTTTAGTGCCAAAAAAGACGGGGGACCTAAGACCAGTTTTAGACCTGTCCCTGTTAAACCTGGCAGTCCCCAAAGAGAAGTTCCGGATGGTCATCCTACAATCTATCCTTCCCCTTTTGGGAAAGAACCACTGGATGTGCTCTATAGACCTCAAGGATGCGTACTACCACATACTAATGGACAGGCGTTCCAGGAGGTTTCTTCGCTTCCGGCTGGGAGCCAGTCACTACCAGTTCAGGGTCCTTCCCTTTGGTCTCACCACAGCCCCCAGGATGTTCACCAAAGTATTAGCAGTGGTTGCGGCCCACCTGAGGCTTCAGGGGGTGCAGGTCTTCCCATACCTGGACGACTGGCTCCTTACCGCCCCAACAAGGCATCTACTATCATTGGCGCGAGACTCCTTTCTTCATCTATCTCCCCGATTGGGCATCACGATAAATGTAGCAAAATCCAACCTGGCACCTACTCAGTTGATAGATTTTATAGGCGCCAGGTTAGACACCAGGGAGTTAAGAGCCTTCCTCACAACCGACAGAGTTCAGAGTTTGTGACTCCAGGTGCAGGCCATCCTACACTCCAACTCTGTTCCGGCGGAATTGGTTCTTCAGGCCTTGACCGCTCCCCCTTTCGAACCTGCGGCCGCAGTAGATCTTAAATTCTTATCCCTTAAGACTGCTTTCTTAGTGGCCATTACTTCGGCCAAAAGAGTTTCGGAACTTCAAGCCTTATCTTCAAAGCCTCCTTACTTGATCTTCCATCCGGACCGCGTATACCTCAGGACCAATCCCTCCTTTCTTCCTAAGGTGGCCTCGGAAACAAATATTAATCAGTCCATTAACCTCCCTGTTTTCTTTCCTAAATATCAAAACAAGGGTGAATACAAGCTGCATTCCTTGGATGTTCACAGGCAGCTACGTTTTTATCTTAACAGGACAGTTGGTCATAGGCAATCCGACCAGTTGTTCATTTCCTTTGCCAAATTCAATCTAGGTAAGCCAATTTCCAAAGTATCCTTGTCTCGCTGGATTTCACAGTGTATTCTTCTAGCTTATCAAGCCTCTGGGAGGCCCGCACCGGAGGGAGTCCATGCCCATTCAACTCGGTCAGTTTCTACCTCAGTGGCCTTTAAGGCTAGAATTCCTCTGGATGACATTTGTTCAGCAGCCACTTGGGCTTCATCCCATACCTTTATTTCTCATTACAAGCTGGATATCACATCTAGAGGTAGAGCATCCTTTGGCTCCGTGGTGCTCCGGAATATCCTTCCATGATGGCCGCCCAAGATTCAAGTAGCTGGGGACTCTGTCCCACAGGTTGCAGGCAAATGAATCTCCTACTTCAGATTTAGAAGTTATGTACTCACCATAACGTTCCATCTGAGTAGGTGTATTCATTTGTCTGCAACCATCCCGCCCTCCTATCCCCCTGGCCTTGTCAGTTTCCTGCATATCATTTGTTACCCTTTTCAGGGTATTTTGTTTCAGGGCAAACTTGATCTGAGGTCATGTAGGGAGAGCAGGGCATTATGGGTGAGGGGAGGAGCTAGGAGCTCGGATCCATAGCTGGTAAAACCATGCCGGTTCGGATCCGATATCGGATCCATAACCCACAGGTTGCAGACAAATGAATACACCTACTCAGATGGAACGTTATGGTGAGTACATAACTTCTAATTCACCAGCAGAGTTATTGGCTTTAATGATCTGCAAGTGATTTTTGTTGCTGGATATTATTGGTCTGGTGGTGTGATAGGGTTGGAGTAGATTCTGGAGGGATGGGACATTTAGTGGATGGTTTACTAGTTTGTGGGCGAGTGAGAGTTGATACTATTGAAGGAGGTGAGGGAGTTCAAGCCAGCCCAGTTCAGCAAGTGAGAGACAGTGGTGACTACAGTAGGATGCCCCTGTGGCGAATTTGGCTATTTTGTTGTAGCAGGTCTCTAGCTTGTTTAGATCGCATTGCCTTAGGTTGGTATATATTGTAGAGGCATAAAGTAGGGTGGAGATAAGGTGGGAATTTACTATTGAAATCTTTGCTACTTTGGTGAGATGTTGCTTATTTCTGTATAACACTCCTAGTTTTTTGTGGACTTTTTTTATGGTCATGGATATGTGAATGTGAAATTTTAATTTATTGTCTATTTCCACTCCTAGCAATTTGGTGTGTTCAGTTGGGTATATAGTGGTGTTGTCTTTTGCTGTGATGTTAAAGTGAGAGTTGTTTTGAGTATGTTTGGTGGGCTGGAAGATGAGTAGTTTAGTTTTGTTTGGGTTGAGTATTAATTGGGCATTGGATAATCAAGTTTCAACAAAGGAAAAGGCTTCCTGTGTGACTTTTTGCAGTTTGGGAGGGACTGGGCTGAGCAGATGATGGTTGAGTCATCTGCATATTGTATGAGTGTGCCATGTTTGGTGGCAGAGGCTAGATTATTGGTGAAAACAGAGAAGAGTAGGGGTCCAAGGATGGATCTTTGGGGAACCCCTATGGAGACAGGTAGTTGGGGAGATATATCATTCTGCCATACAACGGATTGCTGGCGGTCAGACAGGTAACTCTGAAACCAGTTGGTGACTGATTGAGAGAAGGATAGATTATTGAGGACAGGGATAAGTTGTTTGTGTGGGACCATGTCAAATGCTTTAGGTAGGTCTAGGAAAGTAGCAGAGGATAGATAGCCATTGTTTTTATGCTGAAGGATAGTGTTAGTAAAGGAGAGTAAGGCAGTGGTGGTGCTATGGTTTGGCAGGAAATCATGCTGAGTATCGGAAAGGAGGTTGTTAGTAAGGAGGTAGTTTGAGACCTGAGAGTGTATGCATCTCTCTAGTATTTTGGAGAGTGGAGAGAGAATAGCTATGGGGCGGCAATTATTTATGAAATAAATAAAATTATTTATTTATGCTTTGTCCAGATTTTTTACTCTAAGAAGTTGAGAGATACATCAAGGAGAATACCTGCTCTTGTTTTTCAGATCATGGCAAGGTATCACATATTACTGTGCTTTAGGTCTGCCTCAACTTGTAACCAAGAAGTATAGCAGCTCTTGGTAAGGCTGTCTTTTTCTGCATTCTGCAGCTGATATTGTCTGTACTCATTGAGAACTTTTTGGAAAAAATGCATTTTTTACAGCCACTTGTGCAAACTCAAAGAACCACACCAAAGGAAGCCAGTATGACCATTTTATTAAAGGCCAACACAGGATATAAAGTACAAGTTCTTGAAGAGTAAATTAATATTAGACGAACCTTTAAAACACACATGAATTAAATTTCATAGACATATATAGAAAGAAGGGGCAGCATTGAACTGCTCACCTTACTGGAAAAAACAGCAGTGCAAAACAAGCTTTCATTGTCATCAACAAATCCACCTGAGTAGCATACCACTGCCGACTCCACTTACAACAAAACCAAGCCACAAAAAGGGAAAATAGAGGGGTAACCTTCGCAGAACCCTCTGACCACCCAACACTAAAAAACCTAACTACAGGGAGGGAAATGGAAGTATGTTCACAACCCACATCAAAAGACATCAACCCCCTTCCTGCCTAACCTTATATAATCTCCTCTCCCTCCAGTAATCCACTTTACCCAATCCATCATTTCCTCTGAGTTCAGTTACTCCTTAATCCTAACCTGACTACTAAACTTTCATCAATTGCTCAAGTTGCTCAATTTGTCTGCCTAAAAGCAAAACACATTTGTACAGCTCAAGCAGTCTCAGACAACCACACCAAAGGAACCCAGTGTGACCAGTTTATTAAAGACCATCAGAGGATATACAGTACAACTTCTTGAAGAGTAAATGAATAATAGACATACCTTTAAAACACACACAAATTAAATTACATAGACACATAAAGAAAGAGGGGGCAGTGTTGGACCATTCAACATACTGAAAAAACAGCAGCATACAACAGCTTTGCACTGTCATCAACAAACTCACTTGAGTAATGTACCACTACTTACTCCACTTACAACATAACCAAGATACAAGATATGGGGAATATAGGGGTAACCTTCAAAGACCCCTCTAATCACTCACTAGCATGACCTCACAGGCCGTTCCACCTATTTTTCCTGAACCCAACACTCACCACCTAATATCCTTAATAAACACAGAAATACTGACATTAAAACAATCAAGCCCCTTGCTACTCAAATAAATCCCATCTTTCCTAAGCCAAGGTAGGTCCCTGTCCATTAATTCCAAATGAGCCAAAGTCATAAAACCCAAATATAGACCAGCCTGTGAAACTCGATGATTAACAAAATGCCCAGCCATTTCAACACTTATAACAAGACACATATCTCCAGACTGATCTAGATATCAGTTCAGACCAGACAAATTCCACCATAGAGTGCATTTGCTTTAAAAAGACCAAATCATAAATAATCTGTGCCACCAGTCACATTTAGGAATAACCCCAAAGCATTCCCACCTACATGAATTAAAACCTATCTGACATTATCTTTGTAAAGACAGAAACATGCCATCTTCTTCAACAGTTGATGCCACCACATATCTATAATGTCCCTTCAAATGACTTCCCACTTCTCTGGATCCAAACCTAACATATTACCATTAAGACAAATGTTTGCTCCCTGTACTGCCCAAGAGACAGAAGAATGGCCAACATAGCAAGCTTGTTCCTCCCTGCAAAAACATCAAAAATACAATAACTATGCATTAAATTAAAACAACAAAGTAAAACTCATCAAACATAATTTAAAAAGACATCAGATACTCATCACCCATCTCGTTTGATAACTTCAATTGCCACCTCTCCTAGAGCCAAGTCTGCAGCTCTACGTATCAAAAAACGAGTGTAAAAAACAATCAGCTCTAAATCCTTGACATTTAAGGCTTTCTAAACAAACCCAGTACAATTCTCTGCCATAGCTGATGTCCCAGCACCATCCTGAAAAAACAAAACTATCCCGCAATGCAGCCCATCTAACTGGACATAACAACTCTTCCTTACTAGCTTCCAGCACCACCTGCTGCCTCTGCTCTTTTTGATCCACCTTCAACATTCTCACCCAAAATTACTATAGCTGACCTCATAATGTAGTCATCCAACCAGTATAAAGAACCTATAAGTTCACTAATCCTTAGCCCTGGCATACAGAAAAATAGCTAGGGCAGACTGTAAACCAATCTCACAGAGTAGGAGCAACCAAGCAAAAACCAAGTAAAACCACTCTCAATAGTAACTGTCTAACAGAAATCTTTTATCCCCACCTGCATATCTAGCTCTCTCTCTCTTTCTTAAAAAATCCTAGCTAAACTCCAATGTTTTGTCCAGTAAAAACAAACTCAACAACCTAGTCATTGCCCTAAGGGCTGCCATACTGCACCATAACAGTATGAACAGCCTCCCCCAACTTCCAACTATAAACCAAATATTGACTAACCAAATTCACTGCCCAGCCCGTATGTTGCAAAGAAACTTGTTTTCTAAAAGCTACAAAAAAAGAAATAGCTGTGCAATAAGACCTGTGTGTAGCTCAATCCCATAACTGCAATAGCAGCCAACCTGCTACAAACTGCCAATCTTCCATATGTCACTTTGTGCTGCCACTGCCTGAAACAAACACATTGGGAGCCATAAAATTAAACCTGTCAAATTAAAAATGAGATAGACTACAGACTAAAAAATTCAATTTACAGAAGGCATACTTTGCCGAAAAAAAAACAAATTGATTCTTAAAAATAATGATGCCATTTGTTGCAGCAACAACTGCACTAAAACTGATCTAGATGCCATCATAGTTAAAATATGAACCGCCACCTCATTATCAGAATGAAAGACTACTCACATTCAACAAATGATGTTGCCAAGCCACCAAAGCTGCCCAAATAGACATCAACTCCAGAAAGAACAAGTCCTTCTTTCATTCATCTGGCCAACACTTTGGTCATTCTGTGGCAAAATATCGATCCTTAAAAATTGCCAGCACACTACCAGATGAATCAGTCCATAAATGCAGCTCCTCCAATGACAACCAATCATCTTGCCAAAAGGATATACTATTAAAAGCTTCCAAAAACCTCAACCACACAATGTCCATTTTAACCATCTATATAAACACACCCAATGATTCTTGCATCAACCCATTAGCAAATTTGCCAAGGATCTATTAAATGTACTACCAGGGTCAACTCCTCAACAATCAAAATTCAGTTAGCCCAACAACTCCATCATTCCCTTCACTTTCACCTTATGTCTGCCAGGAAAACCAATCAGGCACTCCTTCAATCTGCGGACCTTATCCTCTGGCAAACAATATAAGCGTATTTCAACATCAACTTCTAAACCCAAAATCTTTAACATTTCAGCAGGACCTTCCACCTTATCATGCACTAAAGGCACCCCCAGTTCAGAACACAAGTCTATAGAAACCTGCTTTTCCTCAGCTGCCATGTTCCGCCCCTCCCCAGTTAACACAAAATCATCAAGATAATGAACTCTCAGCTATTCCAATGGTCTTTGTTTCCACATCCGCTCTAAAGCTAAACAAAACCTCTCAAAAGTAACACACATGATGGTACACCCCTAAGGGCATAGCTATATCGAAATAAAACTTTCCTGCTAAAAACATATCCAACCACCACCAATCCTCTTTCCTGATAAGTAACAGATGAAAAACCACCTCAATACCTGATTTAGCTAACCACAAGTCTTCAAAACATTTAATCAAACAAAACACATAATCTAGGGATGTGTATTGTACCTTCACTTCCTACCCGAAAATATAATTATTAACTGACCCACCTTCAGGAAAGGACAAACTGTGAATTAAATGAAATTCACCTTCCCTTTTCTTAGGTACCAGCCCCAAAGGGGAAACCCTAAATTGAAAAACATGAGGGAATGTCAAATGACCCCAAAACCCTACCTGCCTTCACTTCCTTTCAGGCCAAGCAACCATCTCAACTTTCTTACTGCATAGAGACTTCAATTATATTTGGAATCACCAAGCACCCTGCACCTGAGATCTTAAATTAAAACTTGTTGTAAAAACCCTGATTAACTCCTGCACTACTAACTCATTAGGATAACCTACTAACAATGTAGCCAGCACATCCACATTAACAGGAGACTGTGTTAACTTCAAACCTGCCAGTTTGTCCAAAAAATGCACTTGATTTGACCCCTGCTGCAATAAAAATTCCCTCTGTCCTGGCCCAACAAGCCTCCTGTTACTCCAGGCCTATTGACTTCAAACTGACCAGCTATTGGATTGTCCTTCTGAAAACATGCCATAGCATCATATGGCCCCCTACAAACTGCCCAAGAATTAACAAAATGTCAATAAGGTCAGGACCACTTAACAATGTTAAAATTCCAACAGCTACTACCTTTATCATTCTCCCCCACTGCCTGTGAAGCTTGATTGACAAGCATATCAACCACAGTGGCAAGCCAGGTATCTGCATGCCCTGATTCCTATTTCAATATCATACCCACTGCTTTAATAGGCTAACAGCAGTAAACTTGAGAAACATCTTTCTCCAAGTTTGTTGCCATAAAATGCAAAAAAACAAGGACCCAATTGTCCCTTGTTCTGGCCTTATAACTACCCAATTTCTTCTTATCTAATACTGCTAAAGCTGACACCAAATATTTAGCCCATGGAACTTCAGCCTTGGCTAAACATTGTGCACCATCAGCATCCAACAACTTGAAAAAATCATTGTGATCCCCTGCCAAATCTTCTCTTTCATTGTTACATGTATATTGGATGGCAAGAGCAAACCTGCCTCACTCAGCACTAAAGCCTGAACTCCTAATGCATTCACCTGCACCACCTACTCCACCAAAGACCCTAGATGTGACCACCCTCACATCCCCACTAACTGCTATAGCAATGGAGACTTCATTATGCTAGCACCCTCACAAAAATTGCCCAACAGTCCCTGGTTCTTACTTGTTGACCGTAACAACTCCTGCAGCCTGGCCA
This sequence comes from Protopterus annectens, assembly GCF_019279795.1. Lineage (NCBI taxonomy): Eukaryota > Metazoa > Chordata > Ceratodontiformes > Protopteridae > Protopterus > Protopterus annectens. Next base: position 385,134,798 of record NC_056730.1, on the reverse strand, counting down.
TATCCTCCCCACTTAAGTCTTGTAAAAAACAGATGACCTAATATCTTGTTCAACCTCACCATCACTCCCACTGACAAATTATTAACAGCTGGAACTGGTAAAGCATTGTTGGGATTCATGTATGTGTGTTCACAGCTCTACTGCTGGGTAGCGCTGACTCTACCAGTTGATTGCCTGCTCTCCTCTTTCTGCGATTCCTACGTCTTTGGATCACCTCTGCTGCTGGAACTACATTAGACTATGCATCTGGATTAGTAATTGCTTTAACATCCTGGACTAAGGATTCTGCCTGAACGATGATGCTTATTCAATGAACTTTCAATGCTCCTATATCCACCATCCTGCAAGACAAAACATCCTGTAAGTCATGACCAACATAAACTGCCAGTCAGCACCCCCCTTTCACTATAGTGCTACAAAACCCGGGTAAGCCTCTTAAGCTACCCCTCGATCACATGGCCACCTGACTATACCCTAGCTTCTTCCTGATAATGATCTGCAAATTGACTTGTGCCCAGTCAATTAGCTTCAACCACATGGCAGCACCTTTAGGTAAATATACAGTTTTTTTTCTTTTTCTTGTTTTTATATATATATATATATATATGTATTATCCATCCATCCTTGGTTAACTGCTATTAAATGTTTTGCAGACACCTCAAATGCAAGTTATTACTAACCATTAGTTGTCAAATACACATACTGCACGTGACTCCAGTGTACTGCCATTGATAACCTATTGATGATTTACATTGCACACATACCAAATGTATACTGGCCTGTGACAAACGCTGGTATCCTCCACCCATAGGTCACTAACTGTATTTTGTAGATGTTCACAGAGCAAAAAATTCCAGAGGCTCATTCAAGGAAGTCTTGACACAGAACAACAGATGGCAGCAAATATCTTATAACATTGATAACTTAATGGTCTGTTAGCTAAACAACACACATCTACTACATAATTATAATGGACATGCTCACAAGGAATCACAGCAAATACTAAAATAACATCAACTAACCAACACAAACACAACACAAACACACAAGAAAGTATTGCAACACAGGCCCAGATTGCTACAATTTGTGATGATTTTGTAGCATGGCACACATTAAGAAATGTTAAATAGGCCCTAGAGTATGAAAATTAGAATTACAGTAATACATAAATGTTTATATGAAGTCATGCAATGCAAATCATTATTACTGGAGAAATAAATAATGCTTGTGAACATTCACTGACACTCTTGTTTTGTATCTTGCCAGAATCGAATACAGATCTCAAAGAGATGTGTATCAACCACTAATACCATAATAAGAGGCACAACCAATGTCTTATTAAAAATTCACTTAAAAGGATTACATCATGATCTTATTGTAATGGTTTGTGTGGACATGCATTTAGTGAGTGACTTCACATCTGACAGTGATATGGACCTCTCCACTCACATGCTGTCCACAGACTGACATAACTCTCCACTCACATGCTGTCCAGAGACTGGCCACATGTATGCCTGTTATGTTTTGCCTATTCCCCAGACAGTTGTCCTTGGAAAATCAGTCAGGGACTCTGGGGAATGCAGTCAGTAAATACTAAACTCCATTGGTATTACTGCCTTCATATTCCTCATAAACGATATGCTACAACAAATCCAGTAACATCATCAACTGTCTAAATTTCTGACAGCAACATGTCCAGTCTACACTGGTGTTTGTGCCTCTGTCCCCAAATGATGTCAGACTTTGTCTAGATTTCATGCACTATGAGGATCAGACATATTTAGTAGCATCATTTCTTGCCTTCATTCCTCCGATCGTCCCAGTGATATAGTAGACCCACAGACTTGTTAAAGGGAAGAGGCCATAGATATCAGTCCTGAGCTTGTACATTCTGAGGTAAAATGCACATTTGAGAGGTTTGTACATGTCTGGCCATTGTTGACAGACTGTCAGAATTGTGTACACATGTCATGCGTACATGTTATTTGGGCTGTGTATGGAGGGGGTAGATGCAAGTGTTATGGCTCCTTTTTTATCTGACTGTGCATGCTGCTCCAGTGTCTGCTGGTCTATTGACTGTATGCCTTTGTAGCAGCAGACTGAGACGTGTCCTGTACCATGGTCAGGATTCAGACTACACTGAGAATTGGACCACTACATGTAGGGGTAGTGTGTGACTGGAAAACTAGTTTGTATTTCTTCACACAGTCTGCATACTCTACTGTTCAACTGACCTACCGGTATGTGACTGTGACTGCGGTGGAATTGGTTGTGGGTATGCACTTTCACACTGGTGTCTGATATTTGGTGCTGTAACATCCCTGTAGTGCCTGACATTCCAAAGGGGGATGACAACACATTCACTGACATTGAGATTAAGGCCATGGCTCTGACTCCAGTCATTGGTCTCAGTGAGGCCTTTCTGTAGGATGTCAACATCACTTGTGTAGTTAATACTTCCCAACTTGCAATAATCTGCAAACATTGTCAGCCAGAGTCCCTTCATGTTGGCATGGACTTCAGAGACATTGATACCAAACAGGAGAAGACCCAGGACCGAACCCTGTGGAACTCCACACGTGACTGGTCATCATTCTGACTTGGGCTCAGCTACTTTCACATTGTGGGTTCAATCTGTGAGACAGTTTGCAACCCACCTACTGCTATAGGGGTTGATGCATAGCTTAGTGAGTTTATCCATGAACCCTGAGTAGAGAATGTTATCAAAGGGCTTGGCCAGATTGAGGTAGGCTGTATGAACCACATTGCCTTCATCCACAGTTCTGATGACTGATTCAAAGAAGTTGACAAAGTTAATTGAACAGGCATGATCTACCCTTCACAAAAACAAACAGTGTGGGATCCTGAATCTGGAGATTCCCATATCCCTGTTTCTTAGGTCCATGATGATGCATTCCACAGCTTT
>NC_056730.1:384944372-385126872 GCF_019279795.1 Protopterus annectens | reverse complement strand
TGTAAAAAAATAAAAATTAAATATTATTTATTTTATTTATTTATTTTACATTTGTTAACTGGGGGTGTCTGACTGAGCCGAAAAGGCCCTTTTTCAGCAGAGGCCCAGGGAGAAAAGCTCCACATAGAAAAATTACAGATATATTTAGTTATTTAGACATGATCAGTATACACACAAATTACAAAAGACATGTTTTTACAGTGGTATGCAGCACATCAACAGTTACAGTGTAGAGAACAAATAAAAAAATATTAATTTAAAAATAAAGGTAATTAATAGATTTGTGGTGTACAGCTGAAATTTGGAACAGAATACATACATAGTACACAGGTACAGTACATACATTGTAGATTAGCCAGTGTTTGAGTAAAACTGAAAACTATTATCAAGTACTCTAGGTTTAGTATGTGTACCTTATCTGCTTTCACTAGTCTGGGGAGCAATCATGGCACTGACAACTTTACTTGAGATGTTGCCTGATGAGGTCTTTAAAGGAGGCTTTGGATGATGTGTTTTGAATGCTAGTGGGAACAGAGTTCCATTATTTTAGCCACCGAACTACTATATAGTGCATCTCCAAAGTTATTGTAGCTGTTGGTGGCTTCTAGTAGTAGTTTGCTTGATGACCTAAGAGGCCTTTTGGCTGAGTGATGTTGTACTAGGTTTTGGAGGGCAAGACACTTACTGGGGAGGTAATAGATCAAATGACAGAGGCAGAGCTGATTGTAGGTTAGGAGGTTGGGCAGTTCAAGCCAGTCGAGCTGTCTCAAAGCAGTACAGTGATGAGTTCTATATAAGCAATATGCAGCAAAGCGGGCAATTCTGTTATAGCAGGCTTCCATTTTGCTTAGTTCAGTTTTGTTGAGGTTAGTCAGAATGGGAGATGCATAGAGTAGGGCGGATAGAAGTTTGGAGTGAGTAATGGCTGATCTTGTGTTGTTGGTAAGAAATGGTTTGATACAGTAGAGTGATCCCAGTTTGGCATGTACTTTTTTAATAGTTAAGTTGAGATGCCTATCAAATTTTGGGTGGATGTCTATGGTTATTCCCAATAGCTTAGCCTGTGCCACTGGAGCAACTGGAGTAGCATTTGTGGAGTAGATAGTGAATTGACTGTTATCAGTGTTTTTGTTAGAACTGGTTATAATCATAAGCTGAGTTTTCTTTGGATTGAGGATAAGCTGGGCTTTGGTAAGGTAGTTTTCAACGTCAGAGAATGCTAGTTGAGTTGTTTGCAGGAGGGTGGGAATGTTTTGTGCAGCACAGGTTAATGTAGTGTCATCTGCATACTGAATGATAGATGCATGCTGTGTAGAGGTATGGAGGTCATTTATGAAGATTGTGAATAGTAGTGGTCCTAAGATAGAACCCTGTGGGACTCCTATAGTTATGGGCATCTGAGGAGAAAGAATATTCCCATTTCACAGCTTGGTACCTGTCAGTTAAGTAGTTTAGAACCAGGTAAGAGTGGAATTTGATAGGTGATATTGGTTTAGTTTGTTTAGCAGGATTTGGTGCGAGACTGTCAAATGTTTTGGACATATCCAAAAAAAAAAGAGTTGACACCTGCAAGCCTTTGTTTTTGAGATGGTTTACTGTGTCTGTGAAGCAGAGGAGGGCTGTAGTGGTACTATGGGCAGGTCTGAAACTATGCTGAGTAGGTGACAGGATGTTTCTGTCTAGGAGATATTTTAGCACCTGGGTATGGATACATTTTTCTAGGATTTTGGCCAGGGGGAAGAGTAAATCAGTGGGTCTGCAGTTATTAAGTTCAGTGGAGGTCCCACCTTTATGTTTGGGTGTAACAGGATATTTTACAGAGTTTGGGCACATAGTTTTCAACAACAGATCTCTTTATGAGAGTGGAGATTGGGATAGCAATAGCATCTGCTGTGAGTTTCAAGAAATAGCTGGGGAGTAGGTCAGATGCTGTTGATGAGGTTTTTAGTTTGGAGAGCATGCTTTTGATTGAAGTGGTGGAAACTGTTTTGAGGGTAAATCTTGTATTAGTGTTATTTGTGTTGGGGGATAGTGAGGTAGGAACTGTCCTGTGATACTTAGGATAGAATTGAGTTCACAAAGTGAGAGTTGAATTGTGTTTCGATGGGAACTTTAGTGTCAGGGGTGGTTGGTTTGGGGGGTAGCCTTTTGGGTGGATTTTAGTAGCTGGTTTACATTTTTCCAAAATTTTTGGGAGTTGTGTTGGTATTTAGTTTGTAATGTCGTGTAGTAGGATTTTTTTTTTCCAGCCTAATGCATTTTTTTCACGGTTGCGCAGTTCTTGGTACTTATTTTAGCTTTGTGTTTCTTTGTTTTTTTTTTTTATAGTAAAGCCAGGCAGTGTGTCTGGACTTGAGGATTTGTTTGGTTTCTTTACTGAGCCAGGGGTTTGTAGAGGTTCTAACCTTGATTTTATGCAATGGACTTAGTACCGGGGGAGGGAGATATCACAAGGGGTGTAAACCAGGTAGAATGCAAAGAAACCAGTGAAACCAGAGAGGCAATCAGTGGAAATCTATCAGTGAAGGCCTCAGAGGGGGTAAGTAATCATTCAAACTACCTGTAAAGTGAAGGAGAGAAGAGACAGCAAAGTTTATTAAGGTTGGAGCGTGTCTTCACATTGACTTGCTTATAAGTAGCCAGTTTGTGCACAGATTAGAGGAGGGAGATACATTAGCAATGAAGGGGAATGTATAGAGATGCAAATAAACAGGTGGGCCTCCCAAGTGATACAAACTAAGGCAGAAAGCACTGAGAAGGCTGCTTGATGGTTAATTTAGTCACAGGGATCAGAATTAAATGTATACTGTCTACTGGACAGTTAGGATTACTGCACTAGCTGGGGGGGAGGACACAAGGCTACAGCAGTCAATTTTATTAGCACGCTAAGAACTACTAAGAAATATTGCTAATGTTATAGCGTCACTCTCATAAAACATACAAGTAGAATGCCTGGGTGGACTGACCCTGCTCTTGAGGCTCAAAATGTATATCTTTGTTTAGTTTTGCAGTTCTGATGCCTTCTTATACTGTATGGGTGGAGTGGTAGCCGCAGACTGCAGATTTGCTTGACTGTGCTCTGAAGAGAGAGAGAGAAAAAAAGGAGAGGATGAAGCTAGTAGAATGAGACAAATGAGAGTTAAAGGAAGTAATGAGGCGATAGGAGGTTGTAAAAGATACAAGTCTGAGGATAGTGTGGATAAAGCAGGAGAATAGATGCTACTGCTACAGTTTGAAAGTGCTTCAAAAGTTACCACATCGCAGTGCCATAACTTAGTTTGGAAACAGGTTAAATCATGCACAATACATTTATCAGCCAATTATCCTGTGCATACAAGAAAAAGGAAAATGAACACTCAACAGCACAGCTGAATCAGTAGCAGAGACAACTGTAGTGCTAAATCAGTAAATACTGTTTCTAACTCCAACACTAAGTCAATTAGAATTACATTACAGTTATAACAGCAGTTTTAGTACATCATAGTTGCATAGAGACAACATAGCTGCAGTGGTATAATTATTACATACATTTTTGGTTAAATTATTACATACATTTATCAGCAGGTTGCAGGCATGTGGGCCAAGGATCTGGCCATTCCGAGGACAGTCATGTACTGTGCAGGCTACATTGTAGGGATTGTGTACTTACTTTTTTTTTTTTTATTATTTCAGTGTCCATGGACACTGACATGCTCAGTTTTACATTTCAGTGTCCGCGGACACTGAAATAATGCATAATATTAGAGCCAGGCTCTAAAATTATGCTGCTTCCTTGCTTGAAAGTGCCATACAGTACTTTCTGAGTGCAAGGGGTGTGTTTAAGTGTCTGTGCAGGACTTATACACGCCTCATGCACTCGTACACGAATGGTGTAGGTGTAGGAATACAGTAGCACGCCCTCATTAATATGTAGGGCGTGCTGCTGCTGTATTCCTACACAGAACAGTCCGCGCAAGAATAGACTATTCTTGCATGGACTGTTCATGAATCTGGGGAGTGTGTCATTTTAACCCATTAAATTGTCCTGCATTAAGCCGCAGCTGCCAAATCACTTCTCTGTACTCTAATTTCAGTTCCCATGGCCCTCTCCTGGGTTGTGTGGGATTGTGCTCAAGAGCAGCAAAGAACTTTAAAAAAGAACAACCAACAAAAACTTGAAGGTCTGTTTACACTACAGAGTTTGCCTAAAAAATTCATTATTGTCATTTATATTTTCTATATCATAATTTTGTTCATAAGTACACTTGCATATGGTTCTCTCCATTTTACCGACATAAAAATAATGACAGTAATCACAGAAATATAAACAGACCACTTCTTTTATGTCACATGTATATTTTCCATTAAATATTAGTTAATATTTACTGTGTTATGCTTCAGTTTTGGCCCTGTATAGATAAACCTACATGGTCTACAATAGTCAAATTTCACTATCCCTTTCTATTGCTTGTACTACTATTGCTTTTGGTGCCTGTAATTCTAATTTTACCTTTATATTTATGTCTTTTATTTGTAAAATATGACCTTCACCCAATGTTTCTGGGGCTCCATCAAAACAACAACATTTTTCTAGTTCTCTTTAAGGATACTTTTCATACTGTTGGCATTGGACCCCTATTTGAATACCATTGCTCTGCTGAGATTCCGTCTGTTAGCAGGTGTTTTTTGTAGTTAACAGAACTGTTAATAGCTGCTATCCCTTCTCCCAGAAGGGATTTATACTTTCTTCCCTTGCCTTGCAGGATTTCATCTCTTTTAGTGTTTACAGAAGTTGGTAGGGTTATCCTATCCAGCTAATTTTTCATGTGGTGTCATCTGAAATTATCCTAGCAAGCTTCACCACCTGGCCTTTAACCAAACTTTTTTTGTGCCAGAAAGGGTGGTAACTTTGAAATTGCAGATATGAATTAGAGAAGGTGGGCTTCCTGTAAATGGTTGAAACAAACATACCTGTTTCTATGTTCTTGCTGACAGTTATATCTAGGTAGCTTATTTGTACATGGGACGTATTGTGAGTGAATTTCAAAAAAGAAATGGTCCTTTCTGTGTATTCCAGAAAGTCTCTTTATGTCTCCTCACACTCATTCCAAAAGATTAAAATGCCATCCAAAATACTTAGGTATATGTTAGAATATTTGGAAAAAGGCGAATTGAAAAAATATTGCTGTTCCCGGGACCACATAATTAGATTGGTATACAGGGGGCGCATGCCACCCTCATAGCCACTCCACTCTTTTGTTTAAAAAAACTCATTCAACATATGTGAAGTTGTTGTCCAGGACAGTTTCATCAGTGTCATAAAAACACTGATATCCACATTTGAAATAAAATCACTAGTAGGAGGACTTTATAGAACTATTTCAAACCATTTACATGTGGAATGACAGAAAACAAATCTACCAGATCTATGGTGGCAAAGATCTCTTCAGTTGAAAATGTTTGTTGATTTAAATCACCTAAATATTCCCAAGAGTCTTTTATCATATATGAGTGGTTATTATAGAACACATGAAGTCTTCTGTCAATGGAAACTGCTACAGGGCGTGTTTTAGATCCCGCTGCAAACATTATGGGATGAAGGGAGGGTCATTTATATATTTATGCAAGTTAGATATTCCAAAAATTCAAGACATCAGAGGCTTTTTACGACTAAATACATATAGATGTTTGGGGTAATAGCATGTTGCAGCATCATATCAGTTAATAAATTATCAGTTTTGTAAAAAGCAACATTAATCTCAGTTCTAGACACCCTGCATTACTGGATACTGTTTTTGAGCAGTTGAAACATTTTGCGTAAGTACTCTATGCTGCTCATGAATACCAAGCCCCTCCCTTATCAGGCTTCATAATCCTGATGTCCTTGTTGCCCACTAAATCATAAAGAAGCTATCTTTCATCCTTGACTATGTTGTAAAAACAATAATCCTTCTTTTTCTTTGTGCACTGAGCAGTGTTGCCAGACCTATCATCCATAGCCTTCAAAAGAACAAGCATCTTTGTCAGTCCTAGCACAAAAACTAGTCAGACTAGCCCAATCCCTTCCTTACTAGTACATACAGTAAAAACCTGCTATAATGGACAGGCAGTTTCCCATCATTTCACCAGACAACCTAATTGACATGGACATCCTGAGGCAATGTGGTAATTGCCTTATGTATAGTGACAATCACTTACTCCTAAAACAAACAAATAACCTATGTGAGAGGTATAATTACACTATGAAATTGGAATCTATTCTCTCACATAAGAACAAACTGGACATCAAACAGGTTATCAGCACACACACTTCACCTATTACACTAAAGGTGGTCAGAACACATAAACCCACATACGTGGAGGTACTCAGTAGAAGCCTACCAAAAGATCAGAGACATCCCAAACGTAAACCACTTGCACAAACTGCTATACAAATAGAAACCACGACACATAATAACACATAAACCAGTGTCTCAGCAAATAAGCCCCCAAGGCAAAACACCTCAAAACTTAATGTCTTGGTCATAGGTGACTGTAGCGAGACACGCAGATGTCCTCCTCACCAGGCTGGAGAAGGAGAAGGCCACAGTCAGCTGCCTGTCAGGTGCCAGGATCCTTTAAATCACACATGCACTCAGGTCACTCAACAAGTACCATTATTACTGTGTCATAGTCCATGTTGAGGTAAATGACTTGAAACATACCTCTCTGGACTATCTGAAGAGAAACATGACTAAACTCTCAGATTACGTATCCCAGGTAGGTATGACTCTAGCCCTAAGCAGCATTCTACCTTCACTCAGAATGAACAAAAAATGATTGACTTCAACAATTGGCTTAGTTGTGGTGTCAGTCCAAGGGGATCTAGTATCTATCAGCCTGTGAAGACATGTTCAACAGGCCATGCTGTTCTGTCAGAGATGGTCTGCACCTGTCTCCTCTAGGCTTTCTGATACTGGCAAAGGTGCTTGCTTACCCTGTAGTGCCTTTTTTAGGAAATGTCAAAATAACAAAATTCCCAGTGTAACAAAATCCACTCAAGACAAACTCAAGGTTCTGCTGCTTAAAGTTAGGAGTCTAATGCACTGCCTGGAAGCAGTCCTCACCTTAGAAGATGCTGATATCTGTGCAGTCAATGAGACATTGTTCAAGGCCATGGAGAGCACCTGGATTGTGCAAGGCTACAATGCCTTCCACACGTTAAGACCTCAAAATGAGAGTGAAAGAACCAAAGGTGGAGGTGTATCCATCTTCATTAAAGCCAAGTACATCTCTAGACTAGTTATTTATTTATTTATTTATTTGCATTTGTTTACCAGGATGGTTCACCGGGCCAAAAAGTGCCCATTTTCAGTGGATGCCAGGGGAGAAATACTCCACATACAAAATAAATTTAAATACAATCACATTTTCTACATACATAGAGAGATAACAACTTAAAAGACAGAAATACAATCTTATTATAAATTTTAGCTAGAATAACAAAGGCAGTATGCATTATATACAAAATATACAAAGTACAATATATCATCTGCTTTGGATACTGTAGAGTGTAGCGTAGTACTGTAGAGTGTAGACAAGTCAAATGGCATGATTTTCAAACTACTCCATGTCCAATTAACTATGGGCAAAATACCCTACCACATCATTTCTAGCTATAGGTCCCCCACCATGAACCAAGAAAAGTGCACCACCTACCTGGACTTACTAGAGTCACTAGCCATACAACCCAACATCTTATTCATGTGAGATTTCAACTATACTTCCATCGACTGGGAGACATACATGACCATGAACATGCTCGCCCAGAGGTTCCTGGACTTTATCAGTACAAATACTCTGGAACAGATAGTCTGCACTCCCACAAGGGGCTCAAATATCCTAGACATAGTACTCACCAGCATTGGGGGGTCACTGCACTCCCCCCTGTGTGATTACCTCCCTAGTAAAAGTGGACTATAAATCAGTCTCATTTGAAGTAACTAGTAGACCTGTCACCACAACAGAAACAAAAAAACCTAAAAAACTTTTCCAAAGTAAACTACAACCTACTACGCAATGGTATAAAATGTTTTACACTCTGTGCAATCACAGACAACAATGACTCCTATGCAAAGGTGTACACAAATACCCTGTATAAACACATAAGCAACTGTATAGACTAGGCTGCGCCTGACCAGATTAAAACCAGGTCCTCCCAAAAAAACAAGCTACCCTGGTGGATCTCAAGTATAAACAGATTATATAACAAAAAGAAGAAATTGATGTCTAAGAACAAGAGGGAACTGACTCAGCAGAGGAATAATTATCTCCACAGCTTCAACAAGCAAATCAGAAATCTTATAAAGTCCTCTAAAGCTAACTATAAAGGTAAAATGGCATCACTAGCTAAGGATAATCAAAAGGCATTTTAACTACATCCAAAATCTAAAAAGGAATGCCCAGCTATCTGCTTAACTGGTAGCAGAGGGTACTACTCATACTATGCCAGAGGAAATTGCCAACCTGCTATCTCACAGTTTTGGCACAAACTTCACCAACCCCATCCCCTCCAGCCACGCCTCAAAGCATACCTGACAGCAGTCCTCTGCCTAATATCTCTAGAAACCAGATCATATCTGTGCTCTCCAAGGTTAAAAACACTGCCTCAGTGGGACCAGATAACATCCTGGGTTGCTTATTAAGCAATGTAAAACAGGACTTAGTGGACACACTTGGCATTCTTTTTAACCATAGCCTGAAAACTGTCTTTGTTCCAGCAGAGTAGAGAACAGCAACAGTAATCCCCTTGCACAAAAAAGGATGATCAACCAACCCTAGGAACTACAGACCCATAGGTTTAACCAGCCTCATATGCAAGGCCACGGAAAGAATCATCATGGACCTTATCAACAAGGACATTGGTGACCTTCAAACTCTAGAGACAACCCAGTTTGGCTTTGTTAAAGGTAGATCATGCTTAGTTAACCTAGTAGACTTCTTCAAGAAAGTCACTAAAGCACTGGATGAAGGTAAGGCAGTGCATACTGCCTATCTTGACCTAGCCAAGTCTTTTGAAACAATCCCCCACACAAGTATCTTTGTGAAACTCTCCCAGCTGGAGACTAACCCTTACATCACTAGATGGGTATCCAATTGGCTCAAAGACAGAACGCATACTGTCAAAGTTGGTGGCTCCACCTCTAGCAGTAAACCCATCACCAGTGGCATACCACAAGGATATGTGTTGGGCCTTTTACAGTTTGGAATCTATTCCTTGGAAGTCCAAGCTAAAGTAGATGATTGAAAATCGGGTGCAATTACTGAGTCCCCCAATGATGTTAACATATTACAGGAGGGGCTAACACAGACAAATGACTGGTGCCAAAGCCACGATCTAAAACTTAAATCCAAAAAAAACTGCATTATTATCCCCTTTGGCAAAGTGAAATTCTCTGCTAATTACAATATTGACAGCACCCCCAAGTTCAAACCAGTGGTGTGAGATCTGGGAACACAGGTAGACAGCAAGTAGAACTTCAACCATCAAGTTTCCACAGTGGTAAGGAAAGCCTTGTACGTTGTGCATCTCATAAGCAAGTACATCACATCCAGGTCTAAGGATGTTATAACTCCACTGTACTCGACCCTCATCAAATCATTAATAGAGTTCAATGCTCCCTTCTGCATGTACCTCACTGGAAACCTACATCAGCTGGAGAGACCACAAAGGTTTCTCACAAATAAAATACAGGGCCTCCAAACCTTGACTTATGTGGATAGACTGAAAGCCCTGTCACTGTACTCTGTATCATACAGGCTGCTGAGAGGTTACTTGTGCCTGGCCTACAGAGCAGTCTCTGACCCTGCATTGATGGATATCCTGCACATCCGAAATTCAAATGACACAAGAGTCACTAACTCTAGGAATCTTAACCTAGCCTGTGACATTAACAGAACATGTTGGAGATACAGATATATCTCCCAGAGATTGCAGCTACTCTGGAATAAACTTCCAATTCACATGAAGCAGAGTTCCTCAATGGCTCTATTTAAGTGCAACCTGAACAAATGTACAGGAGACTGCAAATTCACCCCAGGAGTGGCACCCATGTCCCTCATGGACAGGGGTAGTCACTGTTTATCATAGACATGCTCTGTGAATTATTTCCATCTAACCAAAGACAATTGACGCAACTTGGGATTAACATGGCTAGGACTGTAAGGGCTCTAGGGCTATTAGCCTAGTAATCTCCTATGAACCTTTAAAAGATTGTGTCTTTCTCTCAATGGGTACACAGCCACAATATATAACTATTTATAAAAGCATAACTTCTAAAGTACTCATTTGTAACTAAATTCTTCCCTGTACTCCTGCGGTATAAATATTCTGTAGTTAATCAAATACATTGCAAGATGTTTTATATAAATATAGGGTTTCACTTCATAATCTCGAATTACTAAAATCCCGAGACTATAAAGTCGAACCATTCACAACAGCGAAACCCACAATCCCTAATCACACACTCACGAACATACATACACCATACACCACATAACACACACACCATTCTACCCACAGCACACAAACCACACAACCCTACACTACATAGTCCCCCTGCACCCCCACCCCCCTACTTATATATACCAACTCTGAGGTCTCACATAACATAAAAAAAAAAAAAACCTCACACCACGCCATCTTCCACTGGCTTGCACACAAATACACATCACACACACACAAACACCAACAAATCTAACACTCACACTCATACTTACACCTCCCTACCCTTACCCATACATACAACACACAAAAACACACACAAACACTCAGTCACCTGCAATCTCAGGCACCATAACACTACACGCAACGTACCGTAAATGCATAAGCGCGAATTCAAGATAGTCAAATTCGCTCTTATGCACTTTCGGCATTCTGTTTTTTGCCTTCATGGTCTCAGTTTACTGAAATTCGAGATTTCAGTAATTCAAGATTATGAAGTGAAACCAGATATAGACATAGACATAGATATATATATAGATATAGATATAGATATAGATATAGATATAGATATAGATATAGATATAGATATAGATATAGATATAGATATAGATATAGATATAGATTGCATTGATTTCAGTTAGGAAATGACTCAGTTTTCACATAGCTACAGGATTATCACTAAACATGTGCATAATATATCCATTAGGTAAAAGAAGAATATAGTGGATTATAAATGAGTCTGTGTTCATAACCATTTTTTCTGTTCAAGACACAGATATCAAGAAATTCACCTGGAGAGTAAAGTTCAAGAGGTGAGTCTTAACAAGAAGGAGTTGGTATAATAAAGTGTTTTCCTCAAAGACAAAGGATGCAGAGTTTGAATCACACTTTTGACAGAAATTTATTAGGATTCACACTTTTGAGAGAAATTGATTAAACCCAAAATGGCTCCCAAGGGCAGCTAGCATGGTACTTATTTATAAACCTAAAGGTTATGATCAAAGACCCAATCATAATTCTTTGCAGTGCATGAAGCTTTATTTACACCATGTGCCACTAGTTGCAGAAAAAAAAATGTAGGAGTATGAAGTGTTTTGCCAGCTTTCAAAACTTTTGAAAGCCAGTAAATTACTTAGCACTGTCAACCACACAGCAGGCAGAAACAATGTGCTTTTCAATGGAACTAACAGCTTTAAAGGTTCCCCATCAATACAAGGTTATAATTCTTTTCGTACCTTTAGACCAGCTACTGCACAGGAGGTAACTAAAGGTGAAGGAGTTTTGGTCTATATTAAAACCAACCTCACATCCCAGCACTGACTAATTAAAGTGTATGACCCACTGGAACTCATACATATGCATCTCACCATAAATAGGGTCTCATACCATATCCTTGCAAACTATATGTCCCCTTCCATGTCTCAGAAAACCGAAATTACCTATCTCAGTATACTAGAGTCCCTCACTGTTCAACTGAATGCAATATTCATGGGGGTTCTCAACTACTCCTCTATAGATTGCAAGTCCTACAACACTTCTAATGCACAAGCCCACCATTCCTAAACTTTGTTAATACCATCATCCTGGAACAGTTGGCCCATTCCCCTACTAGGGGTACTACCATCCTTGACCTGGTACTCACAAACATGTTGGGGCAATGTTCCTCACCCAATGTAATGTCTTCACTCATCAGATCTGACCATACAGCTGTATTGCTTGAAATAAGAATTAAATCTGGGGATCCAGCAAAACCAAAACCCTTCAGGAACTATTCCAAGGCTAACCTCTCTCTGCTAAGCAACACCTTGGATAAATTCCAAGCACTCCCAAACCCAGAAATGCCATAGCATTTGCTGAGCTATTTACAAATTCTCTGTGCAGCCATATTGACACTGTGTAAAGCAAGCTGTGCTAACTCATATTAAGAATAAGACAAAGTCAAAAACAAGCCACCCTGGTAGAATCACAATATCAATCGGCTATACAACAAAGGAAAAAAAAAATCTTTGCTAAGCATAGGAGGAATAAATCCATGCATACTAAAAGCCCTCTGACCAATCTAAACAGGCATCTAAGAGGGTTAATTAATATGTCGAAGGCTACATTTGAAGAAAAAATAGCTTCTCAGGAAAAGAACAAACACAATGTCTGTAACCTCAGGGGAAATATGCAACAAACCGCAGAACTAACTATAAATAGCATCACCCATACTGAACCTGAGTCCATTACCAACATTTTTTCTGACAGGCTCCATTCAAATTTCTCCTCTAATCCCTCCCCTGAAAGTCCAAAGGAAATACCACATACCACAATCTCCCCAACCATTACTAAGGAACAGGTCATCAATGCAGTTTTCAAGGCAAAAAATACTGCATCAGTGGGCCCTAATAACATCCTGGGATGCTTAATAAATAACATGAAATATGACCTGTCTGATCTACTTAAATCACTTGCCAACTGGAGCCTACACTCAGGGTGTTGTGCCCAAGGAATAGAAAATAGATGCAGTCATTCCCTTGCATGAAGAAGGTCCAACCACTGATCTGGGTAACTAAAGGTCAATAAGTCTGACCAGCCTCATATGTAAGGCCGCAGAAAGAAATCATCATGGACGTGATAAATGAGGACATAGGTAACCTGCAAATTTGATCACAGTTTGGCTTTGTTAAAGGAAGATCATACCGATTAAATCTGGTAGACTTTTTTGAGAGGATCATCAAAGCATTTGATGAAGGCAAGACAGTGCACACAGCTTACCTTGACTTGGCCAAGACTTTCGAAACAATACCCCACATTATAGACAAGCTCATTAATTTAGGTATAAACCCTTTTATTACCAATTGGCTAGCCATCTGGCTCACTGATAGGACCCAGGAGGTCAAAATAGGTGAAGCCATCTCTGCCAAGAGACCAGTCACAAGCAAAGTCCCCAGGGTTCAGGGCTACTTTTTGGCATCTATTTCTCTGAAATGGAAGCAAATGCTAAAGGCTTATAGCTGACTAAGTTTGTAGATGATTGCAAGTTGTGAGTTATCATTGACTCCCCTGCAGATACTAGCATTCTTTATGAAGGCCTATCACTCACTAACAAATGGTGCCAGAGCCACAGTCTTAAACTCAATGCCAAGAAATGCATAATTGTACCCTTTGGGAAGCCAACCATCCCAGCTAATTACCATGTTGATAATATGTCCCTGATAGTCGAGCCAATGGTCAGGGATCTGGCTACACACGTAGACAGTAGCCTTACATTTGACCACCATATGGGCACAGTGGTAAGGAAATATTTTTATGTTACTCAACTTATGACTAAGGGCATGGCATCTAGGTCCAAAGAGGTCATTATCCCACTGTACTCTGCTCTCATCAGACCAGTCAGAGAGTACAATGGTCCCTTCAGCATGTACCTGATCAGGCATATGAAACAACTAGCGTGACCTCAAAGATTGCTTACAAAAGAATACAAGGTGTAACAAACCTGCCTTATGCAGACCAGCTTAAAGCCCTTTCCTCTACGTCATCTCCTATAAATTACTGAGGGGTGATCTATGCTTGGCTGACAAAGCATCAGCAAACCCCACACTTACGAATCTCCTACATATTAGTAAGTCAAACAGTACCAGAAATACAAGGTCTAAGGACCTGAATTTTGTCTATGACTTAAACAGAACATGCTGAAGAGAGATATGTGTCCCAGAGACTGCCCCTCCTGTGGAACAGGCTTCCCATCCACACAAAGCTGAATTCATTTAGTACTCAGTTTAAGCGCATATAGACCAGTGGATGGGGAATAGAAAATTTACACCGGGCCTGGCACCCTTGTCCCTTATGGACAGAGGTGGCTTATAAATGCCTGGCCCTCAATGTCCTATTTGGATAGCATACATCATTATTCTTTCAGAAAATCTTGTCTAAGCTTAGAAAGGCCTAGCCTAGTAACAATCCATGAATCTATGATACTTTTTTCTGACACATTTGCTGTTCATAGGTGTGACAGAATGAAGATCTAACAGCTTTTTGAAGTTGTTTTACCTTCTGACCTTGTTATTTCCCATCCAGCACTAATAACTGTGAGGCAAGATCATAACATTGCTTAGTACCTCTAAGCACTGCTAAGATTGACCGTCATGCTAAAGACCTGCTTAACAAGTTTATCTTTTTCCCGATTTGGGAGTATAATCATGGAGCATTATGTAATGCAAAGATGTCTAGGATAGAAATAATACTGAATAATACAGAAGGACTGGAAGCAAGGATAAAATCACAGTCCTTGCAAAATATATATTTTAAATGTACTTAAAACTGGTTCTTTTAAAATCTAATATCTAAGCAGTATTGTTACTATATGGTCTATCTGTCCTGTAAACTACCCTGTATGTTATAAAAAAAGAATCTGTTCAGATATTGCATGGTATATGGGCGTGCCTTTGTTGAAGGTTGGATGTCGAGCTGGCACCTCAGTGTTCATGAAAATCTACTGCCAATCATTAGCAGACTGGAGTTCCACTGTGGTGATCCCTAACCGGGAAAAGCCGAAAAGACAAACAAGCAAACAAACGGTATCTGGAAAATGAGAAATTTATATGATGCTTCACTTAACTTTATCTTATCAACCATCCCAGTAAATGTGACTAAACAGTGTGGTGACAAAAAATGTCTAAATACCCCTATGCTATAAATTAATCAAAGCATTTTTGTATTAAAAAATCAGATTCTTATAATGAACAGGTGCATTAAAATTACAAAAGCTTCCTGTTCTATGTTGGCATAATGCTTAACATGTTTACTTTCCTAATACAAGCTGCAGGCTTTTGTTCTCACCTTTGGGAAGCATAGCTAGGCCTAAACAGGCCTGGATCATTAGCCTAGCAATCACTTATGTAGTTAAATTAATCAGATTAAAACTGTGGCAACCCACCCAATTATTTGCAGTTTCAAGATCTTGTTAAAACGAACAAGTACATTAAATTTATAACTGTTTCCTATATGTAATCAGATTAAAACTGTAGCACCCCAATACATTTCAGTTTCAGATTCCTGTTAAAATGAAAAAGTTTATTAAATTTGTAACAGTTCATGTATGTAGTCAAATTAATTATATGAGAACTGGAACAATGCAGTTTCCCTGATATGTAACAATGTTATCACAGCAGTGCTAATAAAGGAAATGTATGTTTCAGTTCATAGCATCATGCCACCCGACCTTAGTTCCCAGTGCCTCTGTTGAGGAGATCCACTGGGGTGATGCCCAGGGTGAATTTTCTATTTCCTATCCACTCATCAAGATTTCTCTTGAAGAGGGCCAATGAGGAGCCCTTCAAGCAGAGCACCTCACTGGCCTTCTTCGAGAGAAATCTTGATGAGTGGATGGAAAATGGGCTAGGCTTGTAAAGGCTCCAGGGCCATTAGCCTAGTACACACCTATGACCCTATGAACCTATTCAGAAATTTTAAAGAATTTATAAAAGGTATCCTCTGTATAAACATATAGGCAAAAAATCTTCATAGGTTCATAGGTTGATACTAGGCTATCTGCCCTAGGGCATTTATAAGCCTAGCCAGAGTGTGTTTGGATTTCACCACCCTTTTAGATTAGTTGACTGTGCCTCTGTATAATAGGTCACAGAAGATAGCCCTTTTAAGGTTAGTTTACTGTGCCTCTGTCTAGTAGGGACACAGAAGAGATCCCAGGGATAAACCTATGATCTCCAGTATTTAACTGGAAATCAGAAGGAAACATCATTATTGATGTGTGTAAAATGTCTCATTAAGTAAGTACTTGCATTTATATACTTTAACTAAAATAAAACAAATCAGAGCACAAATAAAGTCTACCAAAGTAAAATTTGAGGTAAATTTGGTCTTTCAGGCCAAGGGCAACCACAAGGCATTCTTTAGCTATGTCCGCAACCTCAAAGGAAATAAACAATTGTGTGCAGAGCTCATTGTAAATGGAGCCTCATATACTGAGCCAGAAGATATAGAAAGCTACTGGCTGACAAATTGTGCTCCAACTTTACCCCTCCCTCCTCATCAACCTTCAGTCAGGAAATGCCACCCCCCTGCTATCATTAGGGAGCACGTTCTTAATGCTCTCTCTCTAAGGCCAAGAGCACTGCATCAACGGGCCTAGACAATATCCCAAGATGCTTTCTAAATAGCATGAAACATGATCTGTCAGGGCCTGTGCAATTGCTATTTAACTGTAGCCTCCAAACAGGCCCCATACCTCATGAATGAAGAACAGCAACAGTCCTCCCACTGCACAAAGGGGCGGCATCTACATACCCTGGAAACTACAGATCTACAAGTCTCACTAGTCTCTTATGCAAAGCAAAGTTAAGAATTATCATGGAAATGATCAGTAATGACATAGGAAACATCCAGACATTGGACGCAACCCAATTTGGTTTCATCAAGGGCAGGTCATGCCTACTCAACCTGGTGGCCTTCTTTTTCATGGTCACCAAAGCAATGGAAAAAGGCAAAATAGTTCACACTGCCTACCTTGACCTGGTCAAGACATCTGACACAATCCCCTACTTGAGCATTGTTGACAAACTCAAGAGGTTAGGCACAAACCCTTATATCACCCGGTGGATAGCCAGCTGGCTCACAGATAGGAAGACAGGACCAGAAGTTAGAACTGGGGAGTCTGCCAAAGATGGCAGTTACAAGTGGAGTCCCTCAGGGAACTGTCCTGGGACCTCTCCTTTTTGGCATTTACTTCTCTGAAGTCAAGGCCAACATCAATGGTCTCTGGTTGACTAAATGTGTAGATGATAGCAAATTAGGAGCTATCATTGAATCGCCCACTGACACAAATTTTCTCCCAGAAGGGCTGACACAGACAAACAACTGGTGCCAGAGCCATGGACTAAAACTAAATGTCAAGCATTCTTTGGGAAGTCATCCACCCCTGGAAACTATTATATTGACAACACATCCCTAAGAGCTAACCCAGTAGTTAGGGACTTGGTGCCAGACATAGGCAGTAATCTAGCCTGTGACCATCACAGTAGTGAGGAAATCATTCTATGCTGTACAACTTATAAACAAAGGCATGATGTCTAGGTCCAAAGAGGTCATTGTTCCACAGTATTCAGCATTCATCAGACCTGTAATTGAATGCAATGTCCCATTTGGTATGCACTTAACCGAACATATCCAACAACTGTACCGTCCACTGAGGTTACTCACTAAAAGAATACATGGCATAAGTAACATATCCTATACAGACCACCTCAAGATCTATGGCTGGCATACAAGGCATTGTCAGACCCCACTCTGATGGACCTCCTGCATATTCACAAAATAAACAGCACCAAAGTTATCTGTTCTAATGACTTAAAATGTGCCTGAGATTTAAATAGGACCTGCTGCAGAGACAGGTATGTATCCTACCCCTGCTATGGAACAGGCTCCCCATCCATGTGAAGCAGAGGTCCTCCCTAACCCAATTCAAGTGTAACTTGGACAATTGGATGGGAACAGGAAATTCTTCCCTGATTTGGCACCAAGGTCTCTAATGGACACTGGTAGCCTGTAAATGGTTCATCTCCCAGACCCCTGCTTGTAAATGTTTCACCTCCCAAGGCCTGCTTACACTAATCAAGGGTACCAGAAGGTGTCAGAGATTTGGGATGCATGGCTAGGCTTAAAAAAGCCCTTGTGGTTTTTAGCCTAGAAAATACCTATGAACCTATAAACAGATTATTTTGAAAACAAATAATAAAGTTCAAAAGCATGCAAAACAGAAAAAAGTGATATAATATTAAGCTGCCTAGCTAACTAATTTAAAAGGGATGCTCGTGTTGAATTTTTTGACATTACATATAACTTGAGTGAATGTTTGCATGCTTTGCATGAACATTAATGTCTTTTTTTAATCTTGATTTAAAAATAATACAGATATATATAAGCTTTTCTGTAAATTCCTTCAGAAATCTGAAATCCCAAATCATCTGACTGCAGGGGTTCTTGTAAACACATATATATTTTAGGAAAAGAGTAAAGCACTGCAAGCTGTCATTTTCAACAAAAAGTTATAAAACTGATGATATTAAAGAGTAACAGTATGTATTAATCCAAGGTAATGTTGGTAAGGTTTTTAACTATATGGTGACTTAAGGTAGTAATTCATATTAACCTTTACTACTCGACACCATAAAACTCCACTGCCAATCATGAGCGGACAGATGATCCGCTGTGGCAACCCCTAACCGGGAAAAAGCCGAAAGAAGAAGAAGACTATAATCCTGTTTAGTTACTGTAACAGTGCTTGAGCCTTAGTCACAGGTCTTTGAAAAATTAAACCTTACCATCTAGTGACCTTGTCAGTACTTTCTTTTTATCCTAGGACATTCTGCAATAGGTAATGTGGCAGCAGCTACAAATAAATTGTTGCCCTCTGTCTGGATTTAATGTATATTGCATATATTCATAACGCAGTTTATTGTTATTAATGGTGATGGTCTTACTCTTGTCAATGTATCCTTTTGGTCTAGGCCTTAAATAGGTGATTTTTGATCAATGCCTTACCCTGGTAAACATCCATGCATAAGAAAACAAATAAAGAAATACATAAATATATGCTCCAAGAGAGAACGGGATTGAAGGCATTAATGACAGACGCACTAATGTTAGGAATATTTATCCCCTCCAATCAAAATAAATACAAATTAATACATGGATGGCTCCCTGTTGAAATCTTGAGACTCAGATTGTTCAGTTTTGAGAAAGTGAACAAAAAAAACAGACTGAAAACATAGGACAGGAATGAATGTTGAACATTGCTCTTATCTATTAAAATTGTTTTTGCAGGTGGCAAGCCCCCCCTGCACCCAGTGATGTGAAGACAGTGAGCCTCTCACATCCCCAAAGTATATATACTAATTCTAATATGTCCATACCTTATAGAAAAGGGAATATTGCAAGAAAAGTAAGCTTGGATTTTTGGCCATTCAGTTTCCACATCCTGGGACTCAGCAATATAGGTCCTGACTTTTTAAGTGGTTATCTAGAAGGGGATGCAGAGTTATTAATCACATTCATAACATTGCATCACAAACCTTAGGAAAACAATGCTGAAATTCGAAGAGTGGCTTTTACAGGGGGTGTGCCAAAATATTTTCATTGTGGTAACATTTTGTTTCATATTATTACCAGTTAATCTCGCTAGGCTGTATTTGACTATAGCTATTAAACTGCTGGTTTTGCTAGTTTTCTGAACTAGCATACTGCAGGCAATTGATTGTTATACTGTGTAATAATATACATGATTTCAATCTTAAGCTTTCGTATTTTATACTAATGCTTTTTGTCACCCCATGCACCTTAGTGGTAAGGACTGTCCGTAGTTCTTTATTCTTTTTTCAACTCTGCATCTCTATTGCTAGTTTGTTTTGCCACCTGCATGAAGACAGTGACACTTTCTGGAGAGTTTTAGTACTACAGGAAGCAGAGGTATGATCCAGTAGCATTGGTGTAGTTACAGTCTTACCCTGACCATTAGCCTTCAACATATGTACAATGCAGTCATCCCATCCTGTCTGACCTTACTCATGAGTGCTAACCTTAAACCTTCGCACTACATAACAAAAAATCCTTTCACTAACAGTATCATTACACAAGTCATTTAGATAATGAACCCAAAAATCGCACACAAACACACACACATGCACACACATATGCACACCACACACACACACACACACACACACACACACACACACACACACACACACACACACACACACACACACAAAACACAACACTAAAGCTGTCCCCTTACCTACCTCCAACACACACTCACACTACTTCCCCAATACCAACATTTTTGGTACATCCAAAAGTTTTAGTATTAATTAAAAACTTCACTTACCTGCACTCAAGCTATACCTCTCAACTTCTTTGCTGCAGAATTCTGGACAAAGCCAAAAATAATTGAGGTGAAAAAACCCAAAATCAAGGAAAATTTTTAAATATTACTCTAATTCACTTGAAAAGTTAATAGAACAAAATGTTTTGTATCAATGTGCATTTCCTGAACAATAAGCAACATGAAACTCTAATGTCTGGCATTTCTGCATGCCTGTAATCCTGAATGATTTACTAAAAAATCAAAACATTTAGAAGGGACAGAGCACAAACATGAATAAAAAATCAAGGACATATGCAGATAAGCTTATCCAAAAATAGAGGATTGCAAAATCTGGCATAAGTTGTGGCTGATTTATGAACTTATTATATAAATTGGGCTAACTGTGGTGGTGGTGCTGCGGTAGCGTTGTCGCCTCACAGTAAGATGTTGTCCTGTTCGATCTCAGTTAGAGTGTCTTCTGTGTGCAGACATGCGTGAATGGGCGTACCTTCGCTGAAGGTTGTGCGTCAGGGCCGGCAACACGGCATGTAAAAATCTACTGCCAATCATTAGCGGACCGGAGTTCTGCTGAAACCTAACCAGGAAAAGCCGAAAGACACAACAACAACAACAGCATTATATAAATTGGGGTCAGTCACGCTGTGCTTTATAAATCATACCATAGCGCAAGGGTGTATCCCCCTTATAGGT
Organism: Protopterus annectens; assembly: GCF_019279795.1. NCBI lineage: Eukaryota > Metazoa > Chordata > Ceratodontiformes > Protopteridae > Protopterus > Protopterus annectens. Next base: position 385,105,837 of record NC_056730.1, on the reverse strand, counting down.
GTAAGTGCAATGGAAAAACGTACATGCAGCTTTCTCCTCACATCACTAAACACCATGCAGTGCAACTTAGGATGATTAGAATATGCAGATGTGGGTGTTGCTGCTCAGGGCTGCTCTTTATTGTAATCAGTGCTGATCATTCATGCTTAGCTGATTTGCACATACATAGCACTGCCACTGATTACCCCTGCACTTCTGTGAACTACAGGGCTATGAATGCCACCTGTATTATCAGCTGGACTGTCACACTAAAGCAAAGACAACAGCTGCCTATTACGCCTAGATTTATTTTTTTTCAGTGCACTAAAACTACTGAAGAAATATAAACTTGTAATTCAGATTAGCGCTTTCATGTCAAGAGGCACTTCTTCAGATCATTAAAACAATTAAAACATACAACATTAGAATCCATTTAAATACAGCAAAATGGTTTAAAATAACCAAGCAGATCAATTAAAACCATATAACCAAGATCTGAATAGCCAATCAAATCACTTAAAGAGTGTACGTGATCTCAAATGGTGTTTCAGACATACTGCTTTATTCAGTCCAAACCTCCTATCAGATTGTAATGACATTATGCATTTGACTTCATTCATTTCTGTTCTATTTCCGAGATCACCCATACATATACCGTTTACTAATACTTGTATAACCATAAAGACAAAAGTAAGTTCAATTCCAAATGCTAGAACATTCCTAGCTAAAGCACCTCTGTGGTCAGATCCTCTAATGTTATAGAAGTGTTCATGCATACACTCTCTGAGAGAGCGATTGGTCATACCTATATAGAAGGACAAGAATAATCTGCATCTAGCTAAGTACACTATATTCCAAATGTTACAGTCAGCATAATAATTAAATTTGTATTCTCTACCAGTGTTTGGATGTACAAAACATTCACCGCTGTCTATATAAGAACAGAAATGGCATGTGCCACAACTATAGGTACCTATAGGTCAAACTGCTGAACTCTCAAGAGCCTTTTCATGTTTATAATGGAGCATTTTAATGACTTCTTATTTTTTTTAAATAATTTAGGTTCATAGGTTCATAGGTAGGTACTAGGCTATTGGCCCTATGGCCTATATAAACCTAGCCTATATAAGCCACCCAAGAAAATTATTTTCCTGTGCCCCTGTCGAGCAGAGCCACAGAAGTGATCCCCGGGGTGAATTTCCTATCTCCCATCCAATAATCAAGATTTTTCTTGAAGAGTGCTAATGAGGGGCTTTGTTTGATACAGATAGATAGTTTGTTCCAGAGTATGGTAAGTCTCTGGGACAGGAAACTATCCCTTCAGCATGTTCTGTTTATTGTGGTGACAAGGTTTAGGTCCCTAGAACATGTAGCTCAGAGGGATTGGAATTTCTTTAAGTGGAGCATGTCCAACACCTCTGGGTTTAACATAGCTTTGTATGTTAGGCAGAGATTGTCTCTGAGTAGGCAATATGCAACGGAGTAAAGCTGGAGTTTTTTGAGACGGTCTGCATAGGGCATCTGTTTGAGGCCAGTAATCCTCTTTGTGAGGTATTTCTGTGGCCTTTCCAGTTGTTGTAGATGTCTTGTGAGATACATACCAAAAGGGGCGCAGTATTCTGTAATGAGTCTAATAAGTGATGAGTAGAGGGGAACAATGACCTCTTTTTTCCTGGATGAGAAAACTTTTGTGATGAGGTGTGCCACATAGAAGGATTTCCTGACTACTGTGGTGATGTGATTATCAAAGGAGAGACTACTGTCCACCTGTGTCCCAAGGTCTCTTATCACACTTTTGGTGTTAAGTAGACTACCGCCTATGTGGTAGTTCATGGGTACAGAGTTTTTACCAAAAGGGATGACAATGCACTTTTTGGCATTGAGCTTGAGGCCATGGCTTTGACACCAGGTATCTGTCTCAGTGAGGCCCTTTTGTAGGATATTCACATCATTAGGAGGTTTGATTATAGCTCCTAGTTTGCAGTCATCTGTGAGCTACATTAGCCAAAGACTTTCTGTGTTAGCCTGTACTTCAGAGAAGTAGATACCAAACAGGAGAGGACCCAGAACTGAACCCTGTGGTACTCCACTTGTCACTGGTCTGAAGTCGGATTTGGAGTCTGCTACTTTCACAGTGTGGGTTCTGTCAGTGAGTCAGTTGGCAACCCATCTCGTGACATAGGGATTTATACCTAGTTTAGTGAGTTTATCTATAATTCCAGAGTGGAGGATGGTGTCAAAAGCTTTGGCAAGATCTAGATAGGCTGTGTGAACCACCTTGCCCTCATCTACGGCTTTGGTGAGTGCTTAAAAGATGTCTATTAGGTTTAGGAGACATGATCTGCCTTTTACAAACCCAAACTGGGTGGGGTCAAGAGTTTGTAGATTACCAATGTCATTGTTTATAAGTTCCATGATGATACGTTCCATAGCCTTGCAGACCAGGCTTATCAGGCTAATGGGGGGGGTAGTTCCTGGGGTCTCCAGTGGCTCCCCCTTTGTGAGGTGGGATAACCATCACTGTCCACCATTCAGTGGGCAAAAAGCCTGAGGTGAGGCTATGATTGAACATGGTACTTAGGTGGGGTGCCAGTTTGTTCTGTAGTTCATGTAGAACACAGCCTGGGTTGTTGTCAGGTCCCATGGATGCTATGTTCTTGGCTTTGGAGAGTGTGTGTTTTACCTGTGCAGCCATGATTATAGGAACTTTGCATTCTTCCAGTATAGAGATGGGCCCTTTAGGGGTTGAGAGGTGTGGAAAAGTTAGCACTGAACCTATCTGCCAGGATGTGGGCAATATCAGTTGGTTCTGTATATTGAGTGCCATTGTGCTGTAACTCAGAGCAGATCTGAGTGTTACCATTGAGATTCTTGACATAGCTATAGAATGCTTTGTGGTTGCCTTTAGAATCAGTGGCAATTTTGTTTTCATAACTAGCTTTGGAAGATTTTATGAGGGATCTCAGCTTCTTACTGAGGCTGACCAGGGAGCTCCTTCAATCATGGGATTTTACTCTTTTTTGCAACAGTTTCTTTCTTCTTTTGTAGAGTTTGTTTATGGCAGGGGACCACCAGATTGGTTTCCTTTTTTGGAGGATAGCATCTTGGTTCTGTTAGGGATTGCAAGATCCATGCACTTGTGTAAGTGCTTATAAAGTGCATTTGTGTAGGATTCAGCAGTCTTACCTCTATTGTCCATCTGCATGGGTGTCATGAAGTTTGCCACTTTTGTCTTAAGAAGCGTGAAGTTGGCTTTGGAGAAATTTTTTTTACAGTAGTTTCTCTAATGGGGGGGTGGGGGCAGGATGTGGATATCTAGTTTGATTAGCTTGTGGTTGGATCTGGCCAACGAGGAATTGACCTCTGGTGTGGAACACCGGTTGCCCATGTTGGTAATAACCAGGTCTAGGATATTGCTGCCCCTGGTGGGGGTGTGGATAAGTTGATACAAGGCACTGGAATTTACGAATTCCAGAAAACATTGAGCAAAAGAGTTGGTACATAAGTAGTTTTTCCAGTTAATGGTGGGGTAGTTGAAATTGCCCATTATTAGGGTGTTAGGTTGTACCCTAATATTTTCCAGCGTATCAAGAAATGAGGAGTGGGAATCCTGGGGCATGGTGGGGGATCTGTAGCAAGCTACAGTTTGGACTGCGGTCTTACCCAGAGTTAGTTGCACTAGAATAATCTCAGATGCATTATGCTGAGCAACTAACTGGAGGTGTGGATATCCTTAATGAATATGAGCATGCCTCCGCCTTTAGTGTTTTGGTCCAGGTTAGGTGGCAGAAATGTGTGGTATGAATTATAGCCAGGTAATGCAGGGGTGCTCTCTGGAGCCTTGAACCAGGTCTCTGTCACTACACAGATGTCCATGTTCTCCATTTTAAGGAATGCCTCGAGTGAGTGCATTTTGAGGTTTAGACTTCTAGCATTGAGTAGCATTACCTCAGATTTTGCTTGCTTGTACCTGTTACAGTGGTGAATTTGTCATTTGAACCTTGCCTAAAAAAGGCACTATAGGGATGGCAAGAGCCTTAGCCAGTATCCAGAATCCCAAGGGAGACAGGTGCAGGCCATCTCTGGAAAAGCATCATGGTCTGTCGATCATGTCACCCCAGGCAGACAGATACTGGATCCCCTTAGAATGTCTCCAGAAGCTTAGCCAATTGTTGAAGTCAATCATTTTGTCCTTGTACTGTGGTATCATTCTGGGTGATGGCAGGATGCTACTCAGGCCTAGGGTCATACCTGCCTAGGCTACAAGATTGGACAGCTCCTCCATGTCTCTTTTCATGTAGTCCAGGGAGGTACATCTCAGGTCATTCACACCAACATGGACAATGACAGAGTCATATTTGTACTTGCTATGGAGTGACCTGAGTGATGCATTATGTGGAGGATCCTGGCACCTGACAAGCAGCTGACAGTAACTTTCTCCTTTTTTTAGCCTGGTGAGTGGAACATTAGTGTGCCTGACTATAGAGTCACCCATGACTAGAGTGTATGGTACGTTGTTATGCCTTATGGGCTGTGGTTGAGTGGAACACTGAGTTTGTGAGTTATGTGTCATTTGGGTTGTGTTGGGGCGTGGAGGTTGCTTGTATTTCTGGTTTGGAAGTCCTTGTTGCTTGGGCAGATTTTTATTGATATCTGTGAATGTAGGTGTGTGTTTTATGTTTCTATGTGTGTGATTTAGTGGTGTAGGTTTTGAGGGACTATGTGATGAGTGTGGTGTGGTGCAAGTGTTTACCTTCTCCTCTTGACTTCTAGTCCAGTCTTGTGTGAAGAGAGCTTTATTTCCAGTTTGGCTATATAAGTGCATCTCTCACAGGTTGTAGTGTTGGGTGGTAGGAGGAGAGGGTTGTCTGCGTAAATGAGGCAATTGCTGCATTTCCCCAAGATGCCCAGATTCATCAGGTAGACAGGAGAAAACACCGGGAGCTGACCCTTAGACATGCCTCCAACACAGAAAGGCTTGGGGACTCAGAAACTTACAAACAGTCCTGGATACAGCAAATATGTATCTGGACTAGACTACTTACAGGAAAGGCAGGAAACAAGCTTAGAATTTTTTTTTTGTAAAGTGGAAAAGGGAGAAAGGAGGAGCAGAAGATAATTCAAGGTTTAGAATTTAAGTGGATTGGCCTTCTCAAACGTTTTCCCTGTATTAGGTAGAATGAGGTAATGACACTAGACTGGGAGGAATGTCCCAGATCAAATTTACAGTAGGGGTGGGCAACTGCAAAGCCACCAAGTATAAGAACAGGATACCAATAGGAAGGGAGGGTGGCAAACAAAAACCAGAACAAACAAACCCAAACAGATGCTTAACAAATGTAGAAAATTTCCAGTTAATGCCTCACACACAGTGAAACTAGCTAGAAAAGTATGCAGCAGACAATAAAAGTGATATAAATAACTCGTAAAAATAAGCAAAAAACAGGATACTTAATGTTATATATCACAGATCAGAGTTTGCTCAGTGCCCTTCCTCCGATTAGCTCAGTGTGAAATAGCAGAAACACTCACAAGTTAACTTCTTAAGTAATAAAGTTGAAACTTGAAGCAACTTTAAAAAAAGCTCAAAAGAACCAATGAGGTGCTTACTCCAAGCTGTAGTCCAGGTAACCCCAATCAGCCAATGGCCATAAACACTTGCCTCTCACTGAAATGCAAGAATGGTGTTGGCTAAACTAAGATGGCCTGAAACATGTGCTCATACACACAGCTTCTACAAACAAACAACTAGGCCCAAAACACAAGCCTGAATATGGACAATGCTACAACTACCCACACTACCTAGGTAGAAAAAAACTGCAGAAATTTTTATCACAGCAGAAAAGCAGCAGTGATCCTTTAATTTAAAGTTTTAAACAGATAAAGGAGCAAGGAGACTCCGGAGAATGCTTTTAACTGCAAACAAATAAGTTATATGATACACGCCTTGGCAGGAAATCAGAACAAACAAAGCCAAACAGATGCTTAACAAATGTAGAACATTTCCAGTTAATACCTCACACACAGTGACACTAGCTAGAAAAGTATGCAGCAGACAAGAAAAGTGCTATAAATAACTCATAAAAATAAGCAAAAACAGGATACTTAATGTTATATATCACAAATCAGAGTTTGCTCAGTGCCCTTCCTCCGATTAGCCCAATGTGAAATGGCCACTATCTCTCTGATGTTCTCATCGGAAGTAAGAATGCACTTATTGTTATGAAAAAAACATCACAAACAGATTTTACATTAGATGAAAAAGGGATAGAAATCCCTATAAGATGTACATCATTGTTCTTGGATAAAAGTATCCAACTATCTGAAAAAAGGGCTTTGCACTACCCTGCCTGTGAAAATTCTCCTTATCTAAATGTTGGTCAATTTCTTGCTTTCAGTAACCTCTGCTTTGAAGTTCATTTTTAAAACTACAGAGGGCTTCCTTGAACTCTAAGTCCCTACAATTCAATCTTGATATTCTCAAAACCCTGTCCATGCATTATATTGTGGTACACATAGGACAGAAGCATATTCCCCCTGTTTAGTGGGAAACGTACAATCCCTGCTTCTAGTAAAACATACATCCAAAAAAAAAAAGTTACACTTGCTGAATACTCCATTGTGAAACATTGAAAGGTTGTACATTGGTTCAGAAATTCTAAAAAACTTGAAAGCTCAGACTCTGGTCCTTGCCATAAAATGAAGGCATCATCCACAAGCATTTAAAAAAGATAATATAGTTGGAAAAACAATTCCCAACCAACTGTTGTGTGGACTCCCATTGTGCTAAAACTAAGGTTAACTGTTTGCACATGGTATGCCCATTGCCACACCAGATCTTTGCCAATAATATGTGTCCTTAAAGATGAACACATTATTTTCAAGAAGTTCAATATACATACATATAAGCTAATCTGACTTAAAAGTGTAGCTACTCTTGTCAGACAAATATTGCCTAATATATTCTAAATCCTGATTATTAAGGATGATAGTAAATAATGATGAGACATCTAAAGTCACCATAAAAACATGTTAAACAGATAAATCATCCTAGTAGCATTATAAAGTGACTGTATAAATTGTTTAGTATCTCTTAAGACAGTTGATGTTTCATCTAAAATTGGTCTAAGCATTTTCTCTACATAAGTGGAAAGGGCTTCAGTGAGCCAAACTCTCCTCAAGACAATTGGCCTTATGGGAGGTTTGGTGGGTTGCTTATGGATTTTAGGTAGACCATGTACAAGAGGCACTACTGGGTGTCCAATTGGGACATAATCATACAAGTCCTTAGTAATGTACCTAGACATCAAACAATCATATAAATCACCATACAATTTCTTAATCATACGATTTATATCACTTTGTTGAATCACCAAATATGTATCAGCATCAGATAAAAGAGCATTCATACTCTCAGTATAATAGTCTAAGTCCAAAATCACTATTGTACCACCTTTGTCAGCAGGTCTGATAATGATGGTCTCCATCTGCTGCAATTGTCAAATGGCTAAAAACTCATCAAGACTTAGATTACAGAAGCTCCCTTTCCTACTGTTTGCATTCATGACCATCAACAAATCTGTCTCACAGACTTTCAAAAATACATCTAAGACTGACTGGAATGGTCATATAAAAACAATAGGTTTCTTAAATAAAGTATTCATTGAGCTACCATGAAACATTAACTTCAATGAGATATTTCTATTGAGACATTCCAGGTCTAAAACAGTCTCACAAAAGTCACCTTTTATAGATGGAATAAATGTTAAGTCCTCTCTCCATCAAAGAAATCTGATATTCTGTTAGGGTCAGTGAGGAAATGTTCAAAATTAAGGAGCTTTTGGTATCTACCGCATACGTTTCATCATATGTTCTCAGATTGGAAGAAGTAGAGATGGAAATACCAGTACGGACTCTAGGGGCAAATTTGATGTCATTATCTATACATTTGTTCCTAGATCCAATGACTCAGGGAAGAAATAATTTTAACAGTATCACGTGGAGCCAAGTTGGAATTGGAAGGCAGAATGGCAGCAGTGCCTCCCACTGGTTTACCGCTGGATGATGCAGCTTCCACGTCAGGTGCATGAGGAGTGGTAGATGAGGGGAGCAAGAGTATGTCCATGAAAACACATCCCCAAGATGAAAGTTCAGCAGGTCTCTGCTGAGTTGCTTTTTCTTTTGCATTATTAGTCTATTTTCATATATAGAGACATTGCCCATAACTTCATCCAAGGCTGAACAAGAAGTATCCACAGGATAGATGTCAGTGCCAGTCTTCTAAAGCTTCCAACACACCAAAACAGAATCCAGATAACATAAAGGTATTGCTGTTGAATGCTAGGGGTCCTGACAAAAAATATCAACTCATACAAGTCCTCCTTATCCTAGTAAACATCAATATATCTATCATTATCATGAAGACTTGGCTCAAGACCAAAGAGGGAAATGCACACATATCATTCTGTAATAAGCTCTAACATCACTCCTACCTATCTATTCCTCTTCATACACTTCATTATCTTTCCATGAAAATGAAGCTCCTCAACCAGCCTCCTAGTAACAACAACAATATCACTTTTTCCTGAATGACTCCATCCACATTCTTCAACGCTGGCACCAAATAAACAGAAATACCAATTATCTGGACCTTCTTTCCAAACTTGCTTTCCATTCCCTTATACAGTTCTACCAACACTTGTAAATATGAAAACAATCCCAAAACATATGAACCAAACCCAATTGTAGTCCACCGCACTTCCAACATCTTCCTGTCCCTTTACCACCCAGAGAACTCAAGTGGGCAAGAGTTCTCAGCCATCTTTGGCTCATATGATGATCCCATATCTGGGTAGCAGCTTTAAATTAATTTTTTACAGTATACATTCCCCATTCAGCCTTAGTAAAGTCCACACTTTCTCTATCCTTCCACCTGGTCTGTAAGGCATCCATAGGTAAACTATACAATCATTTGATCAGCAATTTATAAATCACACTGCTGGTCACCTTACCCTTGAAGTTCTTTCCTCTTCTAAGGTTAAGTTGGTTATATTGTATTTCTCCTGTCCTAACATTATCTATCACTTATTCATTAACCATACTCGTATAGCTTGGTTTAATTCCTCAAACTACAACTAAGCCCCCTTAGGAATCTCAAACCTCTCTTTAAAACACCCCAATTTACAAATTCATAACCCTGTTCATCATTTTCAATAAACTCTCTAGTTGTTTAACTCCTTGAACTTGCCATTTCTTCCAAAAGGCAAGGCATCTTTGTATTAGTATATTGTTATTTTCCATATTCCCATTTTCAGAACACCAGATATCATATATCTTGACCCCTTTAACACAAACATACATTTTTCAAGAATCGTATTGTCCTGCTAGTCACCACCTCTCAAATTAAACTCCCTATGTGTAAGTCAGTAGCTAGCACATATATCTGATTAGCACCAAAATTAATAAAAATACTAAAAGCACAACATATACAGTTATGATATTCACTGAAATGAACATGCCAAAAATATCCAATAATTGGTGAATGATATCTCTAACATGTTGGCTTTCTTTTATTTCAAAAAGGCAACATTACAAATCTTTGTAACTAGTAAGCAATGATTCATACATTTACAAAACATAAATCAATAAAATTATGATAACTGTTTTTATTTCTTTTGTAAACTGGTGCTAAATTGTCATTTGTCGATAAAGAAAAAAAGTTATTTTAATCTTTGTGCATTTTCTCTGGGCCTGTTAAGCATGAATGTCATAAACTAGTATTTAGAACAGGAAATATACCTGAATAGATAAGACTTAAGCTTCAAATGTAGATTGAACTGTACAATACTACTATATATAATACTAATAAGTAAGCATGTATATGTGTTTGTTTATAAACAGATATTTATGTTTGCATTATGAATACAATAGATAAAATAACAGTGATGTAATCTATTTCCTGAATACGTCATTCAGAATTTATTTTAAAATTAATGGCAATATTGCACAATGATGAGACACATCAGTGTTGTGTTTCTGAGAAAATATAAAGTACATGTGAGCCAAATCATCTATGCTATCACAGCAAGTGTTGAGATACAGCACAGAAATGATGGGTGGATAACTGGACTGTATTATTTTAAGAGCTAACAATCCATTGCTTCTCACTGTGTTGACATCATAATTGTTCTGATGTTACTGTGGAACTTATTACAACATTCTACACTGCAACCTACTTTCTAGTGTGATTCTTGGAGAGGCAGAATTGCGCCTGTTTTTCTGTGGGTACAAATCATAGATTTTCTTTTTCTTAATTCAAGAATTCTTTCAAGAGGTTTGCCAAATGATGGAGAAGATCGCCCCCATTCTTCACCTGGTACAACAGTCGTAATGTAAAAGTGGTATGATAAAAAGTAACCTCAGTATTTAGCAGGTTTTCAGCCTCAGCTAGGTGTCAGACATCTCCTGGTATGAATCCTGTGCACATTACTGATTCCTAATGACTATTAGCAATTGTTTCACTGTTTAATCATCATCATCATCATCATCACACTATGTATTTCGTTACAGTTCATTTCTTGCTGATTAGCATGCTTTTCACCTTCTTAGATATATAATTAGATGTAACGTACATGCCATTTACTGATGACTGAGTATTTAGATTGTGTTCTATTACTTAATCCAAAGTGTGATCATTTAATATGTAAAATAAAGGCAGTGGAAACCAGTCCATCGGGTGGATTTTTAGCAATCCTAATGTTGTAACTCCACAGTCTCAGAACTAAAGACACTTTTTTAATAAAATCTGCAGTCTGTATTGTTTTTCCTCAGTTTAAATAAACTGGCAAAGTGATACTTTCTTTGTTGTCCTCTTTTCATTTGAAATTTTCTAGACATTACAAGGCTCCCAGGGGCCTCAGAGTCCATATCCAAGCCCTTGTATCTCATCCAGATGATGAATTGTGAGAACAATGGGCCCAAATTCAACAAAAAGCAGCTATGGGTTTTGTGGACACCCTTGTTGCTCACTATGATCAATTGATAGACTCTAATATCACAGAGGTAGCCTCTTTGTGTGAAGATACTTGACAATCTGAAGGGCAGGCTTGCTATACTAACTGTTTAAACTTGCTTAGTTAAGAGTTACTTACTTTGGAGGAGCAATTGAGGGATAGGAAGATGAAAAAATTCCAATGGGATAAGGGTGATTATGAATACGGTAAACCTTTTGGCCCCAATAAAAATGTTAAATTTGTTAATGTGGACAGAAAATCTTCGAAAAGAAAGAGACCCAGGTCTATTCTGAAAAGGACTCCCAGCTTGGTGAGTGGGACCTCTGCTGAGGATTCATCCTCCATGACGGATTCTGAGACATCATATACTATAGTGCCTCCAGCCCCAAAACATAAGAATTCTGATACCCCTTTAGGGGCAGGGTACGGAGGGGAGGGAGAAAGCATCATGGGCATAAACAGTGTAGAGACCTTACTGAAAGTGATGACAAACAAGTAAACAACTGTAATAATATCTTGAACTTTTCTTCAACATCTTTGACACAAGCTGAAATGCAGCTTTTAAATAAAGGACTCAACTTTGTACTGGCATTTTTTGTTTTGGTGGATTCATTAGCACAAGATATTATAGATTTTTGTCATTTACTTAATCTTAGACTATACTTTGAGTCTGGTTCTAATACTGTTGACCCTGATATTTTCAGATTTCGTAAGTCCACATTTATGCCACCCATGCATCATTCAGTTCACTTATTTCAACATATGGTTCTCAAAGATCTACATTTTCAGTCTCAGGAGTTCCAGATTAAATCACATAACCTTTCAAGGATTGAACAACAAATTATTTGTGATTTACAACAAAATCGGGATTTAGTCATCTTACCAGCTGACAAAGGGGGTGCAGCAGAAGTCATAGATTGATGCAAATATGATGCCAAGGCTAGGAGACAATTGAACAATGGCTGGTACTATATGTACATGCCCTTGGACCCTGGTCCAAGATTCAAACAGGAAATTGATTAATATCTTCTGTTGGTTAGGGATGAAGGGAATATTCCCCAATCCACTTTGTACCATCTTACTGTCCTTGACCCCAGGCATCAATTTTTATATTTGTTACCAAAAATCCATAAGAACCTACAGGACCTCCCAGGCAGACCAATTGTATCTGGGTGTGGATCGATTACTGAACCCTTGTCACATTTTCTAACTTTACATCTTCGGCCGCTTCTCAAATATGTCAGAGCTTGTATTCAGGACACAACTGAATTATTGCAGTTAATTTTGGATCTCCAACTTGAGCCAGGGTGGTTGTTATGCACCCTTGATGTAGCATCTCTGTATATTAATATTCCCCATTGGGCGGGTTTGTTGGCTGTTGAACATTGGCTTTATCAAGCCAAGCTCTATCCACCAGGCTTCAGTACATTTCTTATTGGCCTTGCCGAACATGTTCTTACGAAGAATACTTTTTATTATCATGAGAAATGTTTTTGGCAGGTTCAGGGTACGGCTATGGGGGCGCCTTTCGCCCTTATATATGCTAACCTATTTATGGCCTATATGGAAGAGCAATTGATATATGATGTAACTCATAACCTATACCTTGGGGAAATTGATATGTGGAGATGCTACCTCGATGATTGCTGGATGGTTTGGAAAGCTGATGAGGGATACTTGGGTGAATTTATGGAATACATTAATGGTAATAAGTGGGGGATCCAGTTTACTGTCAATTATGATGTTCATCAAATTACTTTCTTGGATGTTCTCATCACAAGGAACTCAGAGCATACTCTGGACACCCAAGTCTTCCGCAAGTATCTACAATGTAACTTATTATTACATGCCTCCAGCTTTCACCCACCTCCATGTTACATGCAACATCACGAAATCACAGTTTTTGCACATTAGACGCATGTGCTCTCACCCTCAGAAATATGAAAGTTACAAGTTGGACCTTATTAATCGGTTCAAATCCAGTGGGTACAAAACAGGCACAATACTTTCAGCCAGTAATTTTGCATCTTACATTAATAGGAATGATCTTTTGACATATAGAGATAGGCAACAACCAGGATCATCTGAACTTAGACTGATTACCATCTATGGATGTAATGCCAATGTTTTGTTAGATATAGTAAACAAACATTGGAATATATTGTTAGCGGATGATAGATTATCTGTCTTTTTAAAAGATAAATGCCAATTTTCTTACCCTAGGGGTAAAACCATGGGATCCTCTTTTAATCACTATAAACAGGGGTTAACTTTTGGGAGAATTATCACAAACTACTTTAACTGCTGATTTGTTGCAGGGGTGTTTTCCATGTGGTCATTGTGTACACTGTGCCAGGGTGGTTAAGTCCAAACAGTTCACTAAAAATGCTGGGTTGGTTTTTGACATTAGGTTTCTGGCCAACTGCGGAACCAATTGGGTTATTTACCTAGCTACCTGTAGGTGTTCCACTTTTTACATAGGACAGACTTCTTGCCCAGTCAGGATAAGAATATCTGAACACTTAAGTGCTATTAGATTAAAACAAAAACAGTAATGCATTATACAAACATTCCTTGACCCATTCTACAGCATCTTTTAGGTTTACCATTATTGACAGGATAAGTGGGGACCGGGCTAATAAAATTGTTTGGCATGATATGCTTAACAAAAAAGAAAAGAAGTGGATTATTAAGATGGGAGGATTACCCCCCCCCCCCGGGGCTTAAGGAACATTTATAACCAATCAATTATGGGGATTCTTTTTGTATCATGTGATGATCTTTAAGCATAATAGGCTTGTTTTTGTTATTTTTACTTTTACATTGAGAAAGGCTTAATAATTTTTGGGCCAAAATCAGTCTGTTTTGCCTATATATGCTGTAATAAAATATTCTTATTTTTAGGCACCTTATGCCTTTGAGTGCTGGCCTGTGTTTTTTGTGGATTTTCTAGACATTTTCAAGAAACTTGGTGCCAACACAGGAAAAAAAAACAGAGACAGCATAGAATTTCCAGAGCCCTTAAGTAGGTGAAATGGGTGGCAATCTTGGTTTAAAAGTTGGCTACCCCCCCCCAGATCATGATAGTGGTTTCTACAGTGTGAAAGGGAGGGGGACATACCTCTCAATTGTCCAGAATTTCACAGAATGTCTAGATTTTCGGCTTATATTTTTGGTTTGTTCCTCATAAAATGTGTGGTTTTCTGGCAAAGCACTGAGGATTGAAGTCAGTAAATAATAGCAGTCATTTGAGTTTCAAACTTTATATCCTTCAGGAAATGCATGCTGAAACATACCCTTTTATTCTAACAACTTTCTAAGTTTATAAGAGCAATATTTAAAATGTGCCCCTATTTTTGGGCCTTTGCCTCCCCCCATTCTTTTTGACTTTTTCCAGATTTCTTGCGCTAAGAGGATGAGAGCTATGGGGGTGGAGTACTCATCAGGTTTCACAAGGGCCAGTGCTAGAATGGCTTATCTCTTTTAGTGACAGTGACAGCAAGGTTGGAGAGGAAACATTTTTGCAGTTGATTATTATGTGTGTAGTGGAAAAGGTATACATTCTGGTGTACAGAAGATTTAATTTACTTTAATTTGCTAACCAACTTAGAATGCTGATTCAGCTGGCATCTTTTCAAGAAAAGACACTTAGATAAAGAGTGCAATTTCAAAAGATGTAACCAGATACATGGAACTGGATAATGTAGTGTACATAGTTAAAAATGAATAAGTTAGATAATACAGTGAATATATACCATAGAAAACAGGATAGAGCAATGGATATCCAAATTAAGGGGAAACTACTGGAATGGGAAGCAATTGCTCAGGTGCCATATAAAGATATTTTGGAACCTTCCACAGGAAACCAGTATAAATGTTCACTTGACACTGGACAGCAAAGGAAGGAATAGGAAACTGGAAACTCTGATGCAGTCAATGTTGATGAGTGATAGGCTAATGAGTTCCCATATGACAGAGCAACGAATGGCACAGGATGAAAGTGAAGAGAATGTGCCACAGGAAGATACTGTAGAATTTTCTATAGCATGCCCACAGGAAATGGAAAATAAAAAAAATTGCCCTCAGTTTAGAAGAAAATGAGCCAATAGAAGAGTTGCTTGATTTAATAGATATATATAAACATATTAAGATCAATGAAAGAAATAGACTGCAGAAGGCAATAAAACCCAAAAAGTCAGAAGTTTGATAAAACAAATGAACAAAGTAATTAGGGCTGTCCATAGAGATCCATGCGATATAACAGAAGTAAACAGGATATATTACTGTGCAGCTAAATTAATAACTGATAAAGTTCTACCACAAGAACACAGGTTAGTGAGGGAGAGAAAGGGGAGAAATCGATTATCATCATGGAAATATCGAATAGAGAAAACTATAAAGCATTAAGACAAGAAGTGTCACTGTTAGAAGAATATAGAAGAGGGAACAGATCAACAAAAATACCAAGAAAGATAGACATGATAAATCCAATGCACAGTATTAAAGCAGGCCAGGATCTATAATGCACTATCGCACATAACAAACTAAAAATCTCAGCACAGGCAGAAAAAAATTAGAAGATGCACAGATAAACAAAAAGGAAAACTACAAAATAAGTAATTTATTGATGACCCAAAAAAGTTTTATAGAGAATTGGGAAACATGGTAAAAGGAATTGAAAGACCACCAAAACAAAAAATAGATACATTTTGAAGAAGTATCTATGAAGGTCCTGTGGAACATAACAAAGATGCAAACTGGATAGAAGAAGTAAAAGAAAGAATAAGAAATTTAAAGGTACAGGATATGAAATGGGATGAAGTAACAGCCAGAGAGACTGAAACAAAGTTAAGAAAATCTTCTATTTGGAAAACCCCAGACCCAGATGCCGTACCTAACCTTTGGTTAAAAGTATTAACATCTCTGCACGAAGATTTACCTATGAGTAAGAACTATTTATATGCACACCCTGAACAGGCACCAACCTGGCTGACAACAGGAGAAACAATGCTCATACTTAAGAGTAAACCTGCAAGCTACTCTAAAAATTATAGACCAATAACTTGCCTTCCCGCGATGTATAAACTGTATACTGGAACTGATGCCAACAGAGTGTATAGTTATTTAGAAGCAAACTCAATTATGGCAATATCAAAAGGGAAATAAAAGAAAGTCCTATGCAACAAAGGATCATTTGTTGTTAAATAAAGTCATAGTGGAAAACTGTAAAAAGGGGAAGACTCTAAGTATGGTATGGATTGACTACAAAAAGTATATGATAGTATCCCACATTCATGGATAAAAGAGTGCTTAAAAATGTATAAGATACACCCTACACTGATTGACTACATTACAGTGACCATGAAACAGTGATAGACCACTGTAATTAAGCCATCATAAAGGACAAATTATCATCCCAGGGATAAATATTCTGTCACCGCTGGTATTCTGCCTTGCCCTTAACCCATTAAGCTGTCTTCTTAAATATGAAACATGAAGAGAATAAATCTAAGATGACTTCTCTGCTTAATCTAGCAGAAGCATATCGGCATCAAGCAGGATTGGATATCAAACCAGAAGTAGATAAAAATCAGGCAGCAACTGAATGTGCCAAGAAACAAAAGAAAGAATATAAGGTGATGTACCAGATGAAAAGGCAAGAAATCTGGAAAATGCATAAATATAGTTGCAATTATAGAAAACATCTGGAAGAATCACATGTTGATCAGGAACAAATGCAGGAATGGATAAGGAGAGGCGAATTCAAACCAAGAAATGGAAGGTTAATTTTAGCGGTCCAAGACAGTGGGCTACGTACATGCTGGTTTACAAAGTCCATTGAACATGTGGAAGAAATAGACAAATGTAGGTTTTGTAAAACCAAATTGGAAACAGGTGCACACCTCATTGCTGGTTATGACATACTAATGGCAGAAGGACTGTATACTAAAAGGCATAATAATGTGGCAAGACTGTTGCACTGGGGATTGTGCAAACATTATGGCATTGAAGTGGCTGAAAAACACTGGAAACATGAGCCACAAACTATCATGGAAAATGATAAAGTCTACATCACATGGGCTCATCCATTACCAACAGTTCAAAAGAT
Source organism: Protopterus annectens (assembly GCF_019279795.1). Classification (NCBI taxonomy): domain Eukaryota; kingdom Metazoa; phylum Chordata; order Ceratodontiformes; family Protopteridae; genus Protopterus; species Protopterus annectens. The sequence continues at coordinate 385,088,737 of NC_056730.1, read as the reverse complement.
AGACGTTAGAAAACTGGATATACTGGTTCATGAAAAGAAGACAAAAGTAGAAATGATCACTGAAATCATCACACCCAGTGACTACAGTGTCCTGGGGACAGAGAGACACAAAGTCATAAAATATCAGGATCTGCAGGCAGAAACAAGAGCAATGTGTATGAAAGATACCCAGACAGTTCCAATAGTAGTAGTAGGGGCAACAGGTCTTATAAAAAGAATTTACAGTCATATTTAGATATGTTACCAATACATGTAACCCCATACAAATTGCAGAAGGAGTCATTACTGGGCACATTGTGGGTGCTGTGAAGAGCACTTTTGGCTGACATCAAAGATTGAAACAATACTAATTTCATGAACTTTAATCATATTTTGACTTAGGAATGGGGTCCATTCCTATCATGTTATTAGAAACTCAAAAGACTTGGAGAAATAAAAAGGGAGAAACCAGAGGCCATTACCAACCTTTTTGCTGACATGTTCATTTCAAGTTTCTCCCCCCACTTCCCCTCCGATAATCCAAAGGAAATACAGCTTACCACAATCCTCTCAACCATTACTAGGGAATGAGTCATCAGTGCACTTTCCAAGGCCAAAACCACTGCATCAGTGAGCCCCAATAATGTGGGGATGTTTAATAAATAGCATGAAACATGACCTCTCTGGTCCACTTGAATCACTTTTCAACTGGAGTCTTCAATCAGGTTTTGTGCCCAAGGAATGGAAGATTGCTACAGTCATTCCCTGCACTAAGGAGGTCCAACCACTGATCTGGGTAACTACACACCCATAAGTCTTACCAGCCTCATATGTAAGGCCATAGAAAGAATCATCATGGATATGATAAATGAGGGCATAGTCAACCTGAAAACACTGAACCCATCACAGTTCAGCTTTGTTAAAGGAAGGTCATGCCTATTAAATGTGGTGAACTTTTTTGAGAGGGTCACCACTGGCTGAAGGTAAGATTGCATACTCAGCTTACCTCGACTTGACAAGGCTTTTGATACAACACCCCACTCAGGCATTATAGACAAGCTCACTAATTTAGGTATAAACCCTTTTATCACCCACTGGATAGTCAACTGTCTCACTGTTAGGACAGAGGAGGTCAAAATGGATGAGGCCACCTCCACCAATAAGCCAGTCACTAGAAGGGTCTCCAGGATTCAGTATTGGTCCTGCTCTTTTTTGGCATCTATTACTCTGAAATGGAATCAAACGCTGAAGGTTTATGTCTGACTAAGTTTGCAGATGATTACAATCCATCATCAACTCACCTGCAGACACTAGTATTCTTCAAGAAGGTCTGTCTCTAACTAACAAATGTTGCCAAAGCCATGGTTTTAAATTCAATGCTAAGAAATGCATAATTGTACCCTTTGGGAAATCAGCCATCTGGCTGATTACCATGTTGATAATACACCCCCAAGAGTCACCCAGTTATCAGGGATATGTGTACACACATAGACAGTAGCCTTACCTTCAACCACCATGTGGCTACAGTGGTAAGGAAATCCTTTTATGTTTGTTCAACTTATAAGTAAGGGCATATTATCTAGGTCCAAAGAGGTCATTATAATACCGTACTCTGCCCTTATCAGACCAGTCATAGAGTACAGTGCTTCAAGGTACCTGAACAGGCATATGCAGCAAATAGAGTGACTTCAGAGGTTCCATACAAAAAGAATACAAGGTGTAACAAACCTGCCTTATGCAGTCCACCATAAAGCCCTTTCCTTCTACCCAGTCTCCAATAGATTGTTGAGGGGTGATCTATGCCTGGCTTACAAGGCATCAGCAAATCCACACTTACGAATCTCCTATATATTTGTAAGTCAAAGAGTGCCTGAAATACAAGGTCTAGTGACCTGAATTTTGTCTGTGACTTAAACAGAACATGCTGAAGAGACAGATATATGTCCCAGAGACTGCCCCTCCTATGGAACAGGCTTCCCATCAATGTGAAGCTGGGTTTATCTCTTACCCAATTTAAGTGCAACTTAGACCAGTGGATGGGGAATAGGAAATTTGCACCAGGCCTGGTACCCATGTCCCTTATGGACAGAGGTAGCTCATAAATACCTGGCCTTCAGTGTCTTATGTAGATACAGGACATCAATATTCTTTTGGGAAAACTTGGCTAGGCTTAGGCAGGCCCTGGGTCATTAGCATACTAACAATCTATGATTCTATGAATCTTACATATCTGTATGCACTCCTTTATCTATGAATGTGGGATGCTGTCAAACGCTTTTTGTAATCTATCCATGCCCCCTTTTTAAATTGTCTATTATGATTTTATTTAGCAACAAATAACCCTTTGTTCCATTTGACTTTCTTTTGTTATGCTTTTGTTCTATTGCCATAACTGAGGGGTTTTTTTTCTAAATGACTACAAACACTATCTGTATCAGTTCCAGAATATAGTTTGTGCATTGTCATAAAGCACAATATTGGTCTATAATTTTTAGGATGACTTACAGGTTCACTCTTAAAGAGAAATATCGTTTTTCCTGTTGTTTGGATGTGCATATGAGTAATTCTTATTCAGGGCTAAATCTTTGTGTAAAGATGACAATACTTTTAGCCAAAAGTTAGGTACCTATATCTGGATTTTCTATTTAGGAACTTTCCTTAATTTTTGTTTCAATTTCTCTGACCGTTATTTCATCCTATTTCATATCCTGTACATATGAACTTCTTACTGTTTCTTTTGTTCTTTTTATCAGTTTAGCATCTTTGTTCTGTCCCACAGTTCCTCTGATGTGAAGTATATTCTGCTATACACCACCTCTAAGCTGACATTTCCACAATGAAAGACCTCTGAGGTCAGGTAAGTCCCACTATGCATGAGCCCCAAGTTTATTTCTTTCTATAACAATGGCTGTTTGAGATCAGGTAAGTACTGCTACAAACTAACACTAAACTGATTGCTTTCCACAGTGAATGGTTTCTGAGGTCAAGTATGTCTTACTACCCAATAGCTATAAAATGACTGCTTTCAGCAATGAAGGGCCTCTGAGATAAGGTGAGGTCCACTTTGCACTAGCTCTAAATTGATTGCTTTCTGCAACCAAGCCCTCTAAGGAAAGGTAAGTCCCGGTACACACCAGCTCTATCCGTATCTCTTTCTGCAACGAAAGACTTCTGAGTTCAGGTAAGTCCCAATGCATGCCAGCTCTAAACTGAATCCTTTTTGCAAAACAATTAAGAGCATCTGAAGTCAGGTAAGTCCCATTACTCACTAGCTGTAAACTGACTGATTTTCACTATGAAGGCCTACTTAGTTCAAGTAAGTAATGCTATACACTTGCTCTAAATTGATTGCTTTCCACAACTATTCTAAAGCAAACAAATTCCTATTAAGCAATAGTTTGTCAAAATTCATGGCTCTCTCAAACCCCAAGAACCTTTTCAGAATTATTCACAGAAATCCTGTACAAAAATGTAGATAGGTGCACTGAGGATGTGTACCTACCAGAAGTAAGCTCAAATCTAACACCAAAAACAAACACCATTGATGAAATCCTTACCTTAACATGGTATATAACAAAAGAAAAAAGTCATGGCTAAAACCTGAAAGAAGAGCTCTCACAAAGATAAGAGCTCTTTGATTCAACTAAGCAAGAAACTGAAAGGTCTAATAAAGTTCAATAAGGTCAATTATGAGGTCAGGATAGCCTCCCAGACTAAAGACAATCACAAGTTCTTCTTCTCCCCCCCAACTATCCCCTTTGAAATCTTTTCTAGCATATCCCCAACTATAAACAGGGAGCACATCAGATCCTTGCAGCTTAGCTCTCACTAAGGCCAAACACATTGCTTTAATGGGCCCAGACAATATAACAGGTTGCCTCCTAAATAGCATAAACCATGATCTAGCAGGACCATTTGAAGCACTCTTCAACTACAGTCTCAAAATAGGGTAAGTGCCAGGTGAATAGTGGGCTTCAACAGTCAGCAGTCTTCACAAAGGTGGATCATTAACTGAACTTGGGGAGCTACAGACTCATTAGTCTGACAAGTCTATTATGCAAAGCCATGGAACAAATTATATGGAAATGATCAACAAGGACATTGGCAACCTGCTGACACTGGACCCATCCCAGTTTAGCACTGTTAAGGGAAGGTCTTGCCTATTCATTCTGGTAGACTTATTTGAGATGGTCACCAAGGCTATAGATGAGGGGGAAAATGGTGCATACTATGTAACTTGACGTGGCCAAGGCATTTGATATAATACCCCACTAAGGTATTATTGGCAAACTCTCAAAACTAGGCATAAATCCCTACATAAATTCCTAGATTGCTGGCTGGATTACAGATAGAACCCAAGAAGTCAGGATCAGTGAGACCACCGACAACAGGAGACCAGTCACCAGCAGAGGGCACTGTGTTGGACCCAGTGCTGTTTGGCATCTACTTCTCATCAGTCAAGGCTAATGTCGAAGGTCTCTGGCTCAACAAGTTTGCAGACGATTACAAATTGGCAACTGTCACTGATTTCCCCTACATCACTGGCATCCTGCAAGAAGGCCTGACACAAACAATGACTGGTGACAAAGCCACGGATTAAAACTCGACAGAAAGAAATGCATTATAGTGCCCTTTGGGAAATCATCCACCCATGCTAATTACTGAGAGCTGCTCTTGGTTGGCTACTTCATCTGAGATTTACACTGAATCTGCTACATCTAAAGGCATCTGCTGCTAAAAGAATGAAAATAAGTATAATTTTGCACTTCTGCTAATTATTTTTGCTGTATTTCATAAGAATCCTTTACTGATTGTTACATTTCCCGCACTTTAGTAGAGTTCCAAAGCTGAACTTTTTCCACAGCTGCTGTAGTACTAAATTAGTTACATTGTGTCTGCTAGTTTTACAGGACAGTAATATCTAGATTGTGTAGTTTCCCCTGCACTCGAGCTCTAAAACTAGCATTTTTCCATTAAGAGGGTAGGCTGACTGCACTCCTGTGGCAGAAGTGTACTGTAGCAAACCTATCTGCGTTGGAGATGCTGGCTGAAAGCTTACTGTGTGTTTTCCTGATTTGTCTGTAGGCTTTGCTTTGTAAAAATAATTTTTCTGACTCTATATATGCCCAGTGTTTGTGCTAAGCTGCTCTCCACACAGTGGTGGTTGCTAGTGCCCTGTATAGATGCAAACACTTTCAAGTTAAAATTTCCCTTAAAATAACTATCTCTGCAACCTTCTGCAATCCCCCTGTGGCTCCAGGAGGATTTGAGTTGTATGTAGAGCAGCATCACCTTGCTGAATAACTGCAGTTTACACTGAGTATAGCATCCATTCTTCATCCGTTTGCTATCATCCCAGTCCAGTTAAATCTCCCAACTCTTCTCCATGGTTATACTCATAGTAAAAAAACTGAAACCATGGATAGGCATTTTCCTGCTATCTTTTTGGCCAGCCTGGTGGACATGGGCATCCTGAGGCAATGTAGAAAGTGTCTCATGTATAACAACCACCACTTCATCCTGAAACAAACACAATATGTGAAAGATGTAGTAACATTATGAAAATTGAAACATGCCTCACATGCTGACAAATCAAATGACAAACAGGTTGTCAGCACACACATATTATTTCCCTCACTAAATAAGTTCTTGACACATAAACCGAAATATGCAGAGGTACTTACCAAAACTTCAGAGGTCTCCCATATGCTTCTTTCAGAAACCCCATACAAACAAAACCAAGTCAATACCAACCACTACACATAAAAATACACATCACAGTGTCTCCACATGCAAGCCCACATGGTGAAACACCACACATTCAAGCATATTGGTCATGGGAGACTCCATTGTGTGACACATGGACACCCCCTCACCAGGTTGCATAAAGAGAGGGTTACAGTAAGTTGCCTTGCAGGGGCCAGGATTGCCCAGATCAGACAGGCACTCAAGTCACTCAACCACAGGTATCAGTATGACTCAATCATAGTCCATGTGTGTGTGTGAATGGCCTGATATGTACTTCCCTGGACTATATAAAGGGAGACATGATGGACTTCTCTGAATACATGTCACAGGCTAGTGTGATCCTCACATTGAACAGCATTCTACCCTCACCAAGAATGATACCACAATACAAACAGAAAATGATTGACTTCGATAAATTGTTTAGCTAATGGTGTCATTCCAAGGGTATCCAGTATTTATCAGCCTGGGGCAACATGATTGACAGACTGCACTGCTTTGCCAGAGATGGTCAGCACCTGTTGTTGCTAGACTTTCAAATACTGGCCAAGACATTAGCTAACCCATAGTGCCTTTTTTAGACAGTGCTAAACCAACAGACCTACCAACATAACATTTTTTTCTAATTGAGTGCTACTGCTTAATGCTGGGAGTCTTAACAAGAAACTGCACTCCCTGGAAGCTCTCCTTGCCCTGGAGAATGCTGACATCTGTGCAGTTATAGAGACATGGTTCAAGGCAGAGGAAAACACCCCAGCAGTGCAAGGCTACAATGCCTATCACACATTCAGACCACCCTCTGAAAAGGAAAAAAATAAAAGGATGAGATGTTTACATTTACATAAAAAGCAATCACACTTCTAGGTTGGTCAAGCAGGATGACTCACTTGAGCTACTCCATGTCCAGCAGACCATAGGCAGAATCCACCACCATATCATTACTAGCTACAGGCCCCTAACCATGAACCATGAAAACCACTCCATCTACCTGAAATTACTAGAATCCCTTACCATTCAGCCCAGCACACTACTCATGGGTTATTTTAACTACCTCTTCATAAACTGAGAAACATATATAACCACTATCATGCAGGCTCAAAGATTCCTGTACTTTGTCAATGCAAATACTTGGAACAGCTTGTCTACACTCCCACTAGGGGCTCAAATATCCTGGACATAGTACTCACAAATATGTGGGAGCATTGCACACCTCCCCCAAACATAATGTCCTCATTGCTGAGATCAAATCATAAATCAGTCTCCTTTGAGATAAATGTAATGGTAGTACCCCCATCAAACCCTAAAACCCTAAGGAATTATTTTTTCAACAACTGCATAGAAATGACAGTACCTGACTGAACTAAACCCAGGTCTAGCAGGAAAAATAAGCTTCCCTGGTGGACCCCTGGAATAAATAGACTATACAACAGAAGGAAGAAATTCCTGCCTGGAAGTAAGTGGAAGGGAGCACAGTAAAGAAAACAATCCCTCATTAGTCTCAACAGGCAAATCAGCGAAGCAAGTCTTCAAAAGCTAATTGTGAGAGCAAAGGATAACCACAAACATTCAACAATGTGCTGAGTTGGCTGTAGATGGCACTACCTATACTCAACCAGAAGGAATAGCAAACCTGCTGGCCAATAAAGTCAGCTGAAATTTCACCCCTTATCACCTCTGGTCACTCCCATAAAATACCCCTACCATTCTTTTACCTGTTACCACAGAACAACAGGTCATCACTGTATTCTCTTAAGCTAGAAACATGGCATCAGTGGGCCCTGATGGAATCCCAGGTTGCTTGTTATTAAATAACTCGATGCCCTAGCAGACCCATTCGGATCTCTATTAACAAGAGTCTCTGTTAACTTTGCCCTAGTAGAGTGGAGGACAGCAACTGTCATTCCTCTTCACAAGGAGGGACCATCAACTGATCCAGGAAACTACTGACCCATAAGTCTGACTAGCCTCATATGCAATGCTATGGAAAGGATTATCATGCTCTGATTAACAATGACAAAGGAAATCTCCAGACTCTGGACCCAACCCAGTTCGGCCTCGTCAAGGGCAAGTCCTGCCTGCTTCATCTAGTGGACTTCTTTGAGAAGGTCACCGAGGCCATGGATGAGGGTAAGCATACCACCTACCTTAACCTGGCTAAAGCATTTGACACAATACCCCAGTCAGGTATTATAGATAAACTCACAAAATTGGGCATAAACCTCTACATCACAAGATGGATAGCCAAATGGCTCGTGGATAGGACACATTGTTACAGTGGGGGAATCCACATACAGCAAGAGGTCAGTCACCAGTTGAGTACCACAGGGCTCAGTGCTGGGGCCCTTGCTGTTTGGAATATACTTCTGTGATAAGGAATATGTAGATGGCCTTTGGCTGACCAAGTTTGCTGATGACTGCAAATTGGGAGCAATCAATGAAACCCCAAACGATGTTGATATCCTACAAAAAGGTCTGATGCAGACTAATGATCATTGTCAGAGCTATAGCCTCAAACTAAATACGAAGAATTGCATAATAATACCTTTTGGGAAATCAAATACCCCTGCAAATTACAACACTGATAGCATCTCTCTAAGAGTGGAGACAGTTGTGAGAGATCGGGGTACACAGATAGTAATCTGTACTTTGACCACCATGTGCCCACGGTGGTGAGGACATCTTTCTAAGTGGCTCCGCTTATAAGTAAGGGAATGGCATCCAGATCTAAGGATGTCACAGTACCACTGTACTCAGCTCTCACCAGACCACTAACTGAGTAAATTGTACCCTTTGGCATGTACCTTGCCAGACACCTGCAACAGTTGGAGTATCCTCAGAGGTTTCTCATCAAAAAATGCAAGGTATAACCAGCATGTCATATGTGGACCAATTAAAAGCCCTATCACTGTGTTCAGTTTCCTATAGATTACTGAGGGCTGATCTGTGTCTGACCTACAAGGCAGTCTCTGACCCAGCCCTGATGGAAATGTCATATATTCAAAAAACTAACTGCACAAGGGTTACCTGCTCCAAAGATCTAAACCTGATCTCTGACATGAATAGATCATGCCGGTGAGACAGATATGTGTCCCAGAGACTGACCCTCCTCTGGAATGGGCTACCTATTCACATGAAGTAGAGCCTTTCCCTGGCCATATGCAAGTACAATCTGGACCAATAGATGGGAAATCGCAAATTCACTCCTGGGGTGGCTCCCATGTCCCTTATGGACAGAGGAAGTCTTTAAAAATAGTCAAAACCCCACTTGTTGACCCTTGTTAACTTTCCCCAAGGATAGAAAATTGGGTAAAATCAGGATAAAACTGGCTAGGCATGTAAGGACTCTTGAGCCATTAGCCCAGTAATTTCCTATGAATCGATGTACCTATAATAGTTAACCCGGTAGTTAGGGATCTGGGAACATATGTAGACAACAATCTTGCCTTTGACCAAAATGTAGCCAATACAGTAAAAAAATTGTTGTGTGTGGCCCAACTCATAAATAAGGGTATGGCATCCAGGTCCAAGGAAGTTATGGTACCACTCTACTCATCCCTTATCAGACCCATACAGTACAACGACCCACTGGAATGTACCTAACCAAGCACTTGCAACAGCTGGCAAGCCCTCAAAGGTTCCTCACCAACAGAATCCAGAGTATGAATACCCTATCCTACACAGATCACCTTAATGTCCTAACCCTTTACTCAGTCTCCTACAGGTTACTTAAAGGTAATCTATTTCTGCCATACAAGACTTCCTCAGATACAGCTCTGATGGATCTCTTGCACGTCCGCAAATCATACAGCACCAGAAACACTTAATCCAAGGACCTAAACTTTCCCTGTTGCATGACCAGAACATGCTGGAGAGACCGATATGTGTCTCAAAGGATCCCTTCACAATGGCATAAGTTCACCATCCATATGAGGCAGAGTTCCTCCCTGACCCTATTCAAATGAAACCTTGATCATTAGATGGGAAATCATAAATTCACCGCTGGTCTGGCCCCCATGTCATGTGATGGACAGATATCAACAGTAACTAAATTAATCCCCAACTAACATACCCCACACACATAACCCTTAGCTACCTCCTTACTAACATACTCCACCATATAGGCATCCAAGGTACTTTAGGTCAAACCTGAGTTGGGTTTTACAGTTAGGCCTATAATGACTCTGGTGGATGTTAGCCTAGTATAACCCTACAGACCTATGAACCTATGAGTCTTTGAGGTCAGGTAAGCCTTGTTACACACTAGTTATAAACTGATTGTTTTCCACAATGAAGGGCTTCTGATATCAGGTAAGAACTGTTAAGCTACTTGTTAAACTGACTGCATCTTGCAGCAAAGGCCCTATGAGTTCAGGTAAGACTCCATAAAAACTAAGAATAAGCTGAATGTGTTCTGCAGCCAAGGGCCTCTAAAATCAAGTAAGTCTCACAATGCACTATGTCTAAATAGAATGCCTTCTGCAACCAAAAACCTCTGAGGTTAAATAAGTCCCACTACTCACCAGATCTAAACAGATCTAAACAGACTTCTTTCTGCATCCAAGACACTCTAAGGTCAGGTAAGTCCCACTACACACTAGCTCTAAGCTGATTGCTTTCTTTAACCAAGGTCAAATAGGTTGCATTCCATATCACCTTTAAACTAACTACTTTGTGCAACCAAGTACTTCTGTGGTCAGGTAAGCCCTGCTGCTCAGTAGCTCTAAAAGGATTAATTTCTGCATCAGGAACCGTTGGTATCAGATAAGAACCTCCATGTACCAGCTTGTAACTGAATGCTTTCTTTAGTGAAAGACTTCTGAGATCAGGTAGGATCACCTATGCACTAGCTCAGAACTGATTGCTTTCTTCAACAAAAGGCCTCTGAGGTTAGGAATGCAGGAATTCAGAATTGACTGTTCCCTACATAGCTTGGTTTGGCTACTTGGCCGAGTGTTGGACTGCCCAGTGTGGGGCATCCCTTCTGTACAGAATTTTATTTACTTTTTATTTATCATTTGTTAACCAGGAAAGCCCGACTTGGAACAAAGCCAATTTTCAGCGGAATACTACAACAGTGAAGAGAAGGTCATCTGCTGTTATGGTAAGATTTCACACAACTGTACTTTTACAAGTTCCTAAGTGATTACTAGGCCAATAACCCAAGTGAGCCTTTATAAGCCTAACCATGCTTCCCAAAGGTGAGAATCAAACGCTGTAACTTGTGTCTGTAAAACAAACAGCTTAACTATTATGCCAACTCCCTACCTGTTAGCACTAAAGGGACTGTGAGGTAAAGTAAGACCACCATACACTAGATCTAAACTGATTCTTTTTCGCAATGAAGGCCCTCTTAAGTGAATTAAGTCAGTTATACACCAGCTCACAAATTATTGCTTTCTGCAAAAAAGACCCTCTGATTTCAAGTAAGTTCTGCTGCTCTGAAGCAATCAACTGACTGAATTCTCCTACAAAGGACATCTGAAGTCAGGTAAATCCTGTTATGCACCAGCACTAAACTGATTGCTCTCCAGAACTAAGGGCATCCGGGCATTGGTTAAGTCTTAATGCGCATCAGGTCTAAACTGATTGCTTTCTGCAACAAAGGCTCTCAGATCAGATAAGTCCTGCTATATTACAGCACTAAACCAAATGCTTTCTGCATCTCCTGGAGTCTGAAGTCAAATAAGTCCCACTGCACTCCATATCTAAACTAACCACTTTTCACAATAAGATTATTCTGATTTGGGTAAGTCCTACAACCTACTAGCTCTAAACTGATTGCATTCCAGAACAAAAGACCTCTGAGGACAGGCAAGTCCCACTAAACACCAGACCTAAATTGATTTTGTCTGCAACAAATGACTACTGGGGACTGTTAGGTCCCATCATGCACCAACTCTAAACTAATTGCTTTCCACAATGAATGGCCTCTGAGGTCAGAAAAGTCCACCTATGAACCACATCTAAACATATTGCTTTGGCCAATGAAGGGCATTTGAGGTCAGTTAAGTCCCACTGTGCACTAGATCTCACCTGATTTCCTTCTGTAATGAGTGGCCACTGAGCTCAGATTAGTTCTGCTATGCAACAGCTCTAAACTGATTTGTTTCTGCAAAGAAGGACCTTTGCTCCACTATCTGTCAGCTCTAAACTGATTGCTTTCCACAAAGAAATTTCTTTGAGATCAGGTAAGTACAACTGTGCACCAGCTTGAAACTGATCACTAACCTCAGTCACTAGCTCTTACCTGATTGCTTTCACCAACGAAGGGCCTCTGAGATCAAATATGTCCCACTAAGTATGTCCCACTAAGCTCCAGCTCTAAATAGCTTGTTTTCTGCAGTAAAAGGCTTAAAGCTGAACTCTTTCATCAACAAAGGGTGTCCAAGGTCTTCTAAAGCCCTGCTATGCACAATATCTGAACTATTTTCTGCAACCAGGGGCCCCTGAGATCAGGTAAGTCCTGCTACCCAACAGCTGCAAAAACAGATTGTCTTTGGCAATGGATGACCTCATAGGTCAGGAAAGTCCCACTACACATCAGCTCCAAACTAAAGTTACAAGCTGGTACATAGAGGTTCTTATCTGATACCAAAGGTTCTTGGATGCAGAAATTAATTGCAATAAATGGTCTCTGAGGTCAAGGATATCCCACTACCTACCAGCTGCAAACAGATTGCTTTCTGCTACCGAGTTGCTTTCTGCTTCTGAGTTCTGATAAGTCCCACTGTGCAGCAGTTCCAAACTTATTGCTTTCTACAACAAATGGTTTCTGACTTCAGGTAAGTCCTGCTACACACCAGCTTTAAACTAACAAGTTTCTTCAACCAAGTACCACTGAGTTCAGGTAAGTCTCCAAGCTCACCAGTTCTTAACTGATTGCTTTCTGCAACAAAGGGTCTTTGATGAGAGGTAAGTTCCACAGTGTGCTAGCTCTAAACATGATGCTTTCTGCATCTATGCGCCTATGCAGTCAAGTAAGTTCCACTACACACAAGCTCTAAACTGATTGGTTTCCAGAACAAAGGGTCTTTGAGGTCCAGTAAGTCCCACTATGCACCAGCCTTGAATGGATTGCTTCTGTAACAAAGGGCCTCTGAAGTCAGGTAAATCCCACTCTGCACCACATCTAAACTGATTCCTTTTTGCAACAAAGGTGCGCTCAGGTCAGTAAGTGTCACTTTTTATTTATTTACTCATTCATTTATCCATTTATTTATTTATTTATTTATTTACCTTTGCTTACTGGGAAAGTCCGACCTAGGTTAATCCCATTTTCAGTGGAAACCCAAGGAAAAAAACCTCCACAGGTATTACAGATACAAGATACAAAGTACAGAGAACACTACATATACATACATAAAATACTGTAAGACAGTAGGAGTTAACATTGTACAGGAGAAAAGCTATACAGTTTTCACACATACAAAATGCAGAAAATATTCATTTTCAAGCATAAATTAAAACATTGTGGTATTTTATATTGCGAATCAGATATGCTTGTACATTATAATTGTAAGTGTTGTTTACTGCATACTATCCCTAAGCTGATTTCTTCCCAGAGTGAAGGACCTGTATGCTCAAGTGAGTCCTAATACACACCTTCTCTAAATGCATTACTTTTCAATGGCCTGTGAGGTCAGATATGTCCCACCACCCAATAGCTATAACCCGATTGCTTTCTGCAATGAAGGGCCTCTAAGTCACGTAAGGCCTGCTATATAAGGTCTATATTAAATCAGCGAACGCTTAAAAAAGCGATCACTGATTTATCGACCCCATGTAAGTGAAAGCTTACAATCCCAAACACTTAGAACAGCGATTTTTTTTCCCAGGGAAAAAAATTGCTGTTACAAAAAAGAAAAAAAAAAAAAACTTTAAAAAATTACATAAAGTGGGGGGGCTTCACCTGCCACACCCCCTCTACTTACATATACCAACTCCGAGATCGCACTACAGTGACAAAAACAGCAAAATAATGAAGGTGGCCAAGCAATTTCTTTCCCAGGGAAAGAATTTGCTTATATGCTGTTTTGGTATTTTGCTGTTTCGTGCTTTCAAGTTCGATCAAGACGCATTCGAACGAATGTGTCTTCAATCATATAATAGGGACCCGCTATATACCAGTTGCAAATGTATTGTTCTCTGTATGGAAGGGCCTCTGAGATCTTGTAAGTACTGCTATGGACTAGTTATAAATTGATTGTTTTCTGTAATGAAAGGTTTCTGAGGTCAGGTAGTCCAAGTACTCACCAGCTATAAAGATTATTTTCTCCGACCAAAGGTCTGTGAGGTCAGGTAATTCCTGTTATGCACCACTTCTAAAGTGATTGCTTAATTCATCCAAGAGCACTTTAAGGTGTTGGAGGGTGTTGCACTCCTGAGTGTGTCATCCTTTGGTTCAGGATGTTAAATTGATTCCCAGTCTGTGTTAATGGTAGGTGTCGTGGGAGCTTTTACATCCACCTGAGCTATCAAAGAGTATAAGAAGTTCTCCAATGCCCTGGCCAAATTTCTCCTAGTAGTATAAATACCACCAAGGGTCTCCTGTGAAAAAAATGTTACTAGCTTAGTGGGACTAACCTGATCATCTAACAATATTTAAATTAAAAGTTTTAAATTAAATTCATATTTCTGCCTTTATTTCAAAGGTGAAGAAAATAGTCTGTATACTATGAGTTTTCAGCAGTGTTTATGGTAATTAGGTGGAGAAAGACAAGTAATGGGACACCAGAATGGCTGTGGGTGAGAGGGATGGGTTGAAACTGAATGCTTTCCACAATGAAGACCCACTTGGTTCAGGTAAGTACTGCAATGCACCAGCTCAAAACTGATTACTTTGTACAACCAAAGACCACTGTGATCAGGCAGCCAAGACCCATTACAAACCAGCAATAACCTGACTGGTTTCTGCAACCAATGGTTTCTGAGGTCAGGTAAGTCCTGCTACACAACCTCTCTAAAATTGTTTCCTGCAGCCCAGGGCCGCTAATGCCAGTATGCACCAGATTAGAATTGATTGCTTTCTGCAACAAAGGACTTCCAAGCTCAGGTAAGGCTCTCTATGCACCAGCATACAATTCAATTACTTCCTGAGTGAAGGGCTTCTGAGTTAAGATAAGTCCCACTGTGCAGCTCTAAAGTTATTGTACTCTACAACAAAGGGTTTCTTTCTTCAGGTAAGTCCTACTACACACCAGCTTTAAACTGACTAGTTTCTGCAACCGTGGTCCATTGAGGTCAGGTAAGTCTTAAAGCTCACTTGCTCTAAACATATTGTTTTCTGCAACAAACAGACTTTGATGTTAGGTAAGTCCTGTTATTTGCCAGCTGAAAAATAAATGCTTTCTACAACTCTGGACCTCTGAAATCAGGTAAGTTCCACTATAAACAAACTCAAAACTGACTGCTATCCAGAGCAAATTGTCTATTTGGTCCAGTAAGTCCTGCTATATACCACCCTTGAATGGACTGCTTCATCAATTAAGTGCCACTGAGGTCAGGTAAACTTCATTATGCACTAGTTCTAAAATTATTGCTTTCTGAAACAAAGGTACACTGAAGTTAGGAAGTCCCACTATACACTAGCACTAAATTGATTCATTTCCACAGTGAAGAACCTCTAAAGTCAGCTGGGTCCTATTACACATCAGCTCAAAACTCATTGCTTCCTAAGAGCCTGTGACATATGCCCATTACCCACCAGCTCTAAACTGATTTCTTTAAGCAACAAAGGAAATCTAAGCCAGATAAGGCCCACTATACACCAGATGCAAATGTGTTGCTTTCTTTAAGAAAGGGTGTCTGAGATCAGATAAGCACAACTACCGACTAGTTATAAACTGATTGCTTTCTGCAACCAAGGGCTTCTAACATCAGGTAAGTCCTACTATCCACCATCTCTAAACTGATTGCTTACTGCATCCAAGACCACCTAAAGTCATGTAAGTTGGATTTACAACAGCACTAACCTGATTGCTTTCTGCAACAAATGACCTCTAAGTTCTGGTAAGCCCCACCATACACCAGCTCTAAACTGACTGCATTCCACAACAAAGGCCTTCTGAGACCAGGTAAGTACTTTAACATACCAACTTTCCATAAGCTCTAAATTGATTTCTTTCTTTCTTCAACCAAGGGCCTCAGAGTTCAGATAGTTCCCTATGTGCACCAGTTCTAACCTGATTTCATTCTGCAACAAAGTACCACTGCAGTCATGTAAGTCCCAGAACATATAAGACCTTTACTGAATGTTTCCTGCATGAAACAACCCCTAAAATCAGGCAAGTCCCACTATACACAAGCTCTAAGCTGACTGTTTTCCATAATGAAGGCCAGCTTAGTCCAGGTAAGTACCACTAAGTACCAGCTCTAAAGTGATTGTTTTCCTCAACTAAAAGTTCCTGAGGTCAGGTAAGTCCTCTTACATACCTGTTCTAAACTGACTGTTTTTCATGTTTAATTTCTCCAAATCCTTTAGGTTTCTAATACCATGAAGGGAATAGACCCCACTCCTAAGTCGAGTTATAATTAAAATTCATGAAATTAGTATTGTTTCAGTGTCTGATGTTAGCCAGATGTCCTCTTTGCAGTACCTGCAATGTGCTCAGAACCGACTCCTTAAGCAAATCATACAGTTATATGTACTGGTAGCATATCTACATACGACTGTAGATTCTTTTTTATTAGACCCATTGCTCCTGCTACTACTACTGGACCTGCCTGGGTATCTTTCTTTCACATTTCTCTACTTTCTGCCTGCAAATTCTGATATTTTATGACATTGTGTCTCTCTGTATGTGAGATACTGTAATCGCTAAGTGTATCCTTATAGATGTTCAACTAAGCGGAAATTCATTAGATGAGTGAAATCTGTCCGTTAATTGAAGTACCAAACCAAACCCACAGACAGGAGGCCAGGCCTCAACTCTCCTTAGTGTATAGACGTGGGACCGGAAGACACATGGAGAAGACATCCAGAATTCCCCAGCCAAAAGTTAAAATTTGTACCAAAATACAAGATTTGGGGTATGAGATTGAGTTACCACCTGAAATGGGAAGAGGTAAAAAAAGTAATATTATTTTAGGGTAGAAAAGTATGCACACAATTTTTAGTAGGAACTGTGGCCGTGGCAGCGCCAACTCAGGCCACTCCTACGCCAGATGAGACCAGATACAGATACTAGATTGAGATAGTCTTACTTGATTGAAGGGACTGAAAAATGAAATGGACCTTGTTAACCAATGCGTGCAACAAAAACGTGCAACAGAGGCGGACAACTATGGTAGATTATTAGAATGTTTTATTAGAATGTAGGTAGAACCATAGAATGAATCAAAAAAAATAGAAAATCAAATGATTCCTGAAAACAGAATGCATTTGGAAGAATGCATAACAATAGTTTTTGTAAGCATCTATCAATAGCTTAGATAGTATCACCCGAGATAGATGAGATTTGTGTGATTCAGGGCATCCTGAAACTTTGATACACCCTTCAAAGTTACGGAACACATTCTGACCCACCCGATTATATTAGTGAAAGCAGCAAAGCAACAACCGTACAGAACCACTTTCCCATGATATAGCAATAACTGACCCTGTCTCCTGTCTAAGGTAGGAAGAGACTGTAAAAGTACTTCACAAAAATGCCCCATGAACTTATTAGAAGAGATCTCATGCACATAGCAGTAGTCCAGCAGTAGCCCCTACTGAAGGCGCTGAGACAAACTGATGCATCAGTTTCAATGCAACTTTTGCCTTTTTTCATGGACTATTATAGCTGGTTTTAGTAGGTACACAGGTTCATAGGGTCATACTGGGCTAACAACCACCAGTGTCTTTACAGGCTTTGCCATGCAACCCAACCATTTTATCCCAGAGTTCCTTGGACATCTATATGGTGGGGTATGTTACTAAAGAGGTAGCTAAGGGTGATGTGGGGAGTAAGTTGGAGAATGATCTACTTACTATTGATCTCTGTCCATCAGACACATGTGGTCCTGACTGGGAGTGAATTTGTGATTTCTCATCCAATGATCAAGGTTCCTTTTGGATAGGGTCAGGAATTAATTCTGCTTCACATAGATGGGGACCCTAATCCATAGTGTGGGGATCTTTTGAGACACATATTGGACCCTCCAGCAGGTTCTATTTATGTCACAGACAAAGTTCAAGTTCTTGGCTCTAGTATTTCTGGTGCTGTTTGTCTTATGGTTGTGCAAGAGGTTCATCAGAGGTGGATCTGAGGATGTATTATGTTCCAAGCATAGATCCCCACTCAGTAACGTAGAAGATTGGTACAAAGAGAGGACTTTAAGGTGATCTGTGTAGGACAGGGAATTTATACCTTGGATTCCCTTAGTAAGGCACCTTTGAGGGCATTCCAACAGTTGCAAGTGCCTGGTGAGGTACATGCCAAAGGGGGCATTGTACTCACTAATGGGTCTGATAAGGGTTGACTAGAATGTGGCACTGTTACTTCCTTAGACCTGAATACCATACCCTTGCGTGAGTTGGGTGACATAGAATGATTTACTTGCTATCTTGGCTACATGTAAGTCGAACACCAGATTGCTGTCTACATATGTGTCCAGATCCCTAACTACCATGTCACATCTTAGGGGTGTTTTATTAGCTAGGTTGGATGCTTACCCAATGGGCACTATAATGCATTTCTTTGCATTGAGTTTTAATTTGTGGCTTTCACACCAGTTATTTGTTTATCTTACACCCTCTTGTAGGAATTCCATGCTGTGGGGGAATCTATGATAGCTCCCATTTTGCAGTCATCAGCAAGCTTGGTGAGCCAGAAGCCTTTGACATTAGCTTTCACTTTCAATAATTAGATACCAAACAAGAGCAGGCCCAACATAGAGTCATGAGGTAATTCCCTGGTGACTGGTCTCTTGGTGGAGGTGGTCTCACCAATCCTGACTTCTTGGGTCCTATCTGTCAGCCAGCTGGCAATTTGGCAAGTTATGTAGGGATTTATGCCTAGTTCTAAGAGTTTGTCAGCAATACCAGAGTGGTGTATTGTATCACATGATTTGGTTAGGTCACGGTAGGCATTACACACCATTTTCCCCTCATCCATAGCCTTGGTGACCCTCTTGAAGAAGTCTACCAGGATAAGTAGGCAAGACCTCCCCTTAACAAAGCCAGGCTGAGATAGGTCCTGTGTCTGTTGGTTGACAATATCCTTGTTGATCATTTCCGTGATAATTTGTTCCATGGCTTTGCATATCAGACTAATGGGTCTGTAGCTTCCAAGGTCACTTGAGATATGAGCATTGCAGCTTTCCATTCACCAAGCATGTAACCTGCTTTGAAGCTGTAGTTGAAGAATGTCTCTAGTGATCTTGCTAGATCATGTTTTTGGTTCTTTAGGAGGCAACCTGGGATATTGTCAAGGCACTATGAAGCAGAGTTTTTGGCCTTAGCGAGTGCCTTCAGGACTTGCTCTCTGTTAATAGTTGGGTAATATGCTAGAAGGGATTTCACAGGGAGTAGTGGGGGAGTGGAGTTAGGGCTAAATTTTTCAGTCAGTAGATTTCCTATGTCACCCTGATCAGTGAAGGTTGTGCCATTTACCAACAGTTCTGCACACTGTTGAGTATTAACTTTAGGGTTCTTGACGTAGCTGAAGAAGAACTTGTGACTGTCCTTATCCTAAGAGGCATTCCTGGCCTCATAATTGGCCTTGTTGGCCTTTATTAGACTTTTTAGTTTCTTGTTTAGTTGAATCGGAGAGCTCTTGTCTCTATGATACTTGTTTTTTTTTTATTTTGGCCATGACTTTTTATGGTAGGTACAGCAGCCTCAGTTCAACCATTTATATGTTTTTAAAGTGCTTCTGTAAATAATTCTGTATAGGTAGCTGTGTTCTCAGGGTTTGGGGGAGCTAGGAATTTTGACAAATTGTCACTTAATAAGATGTACTTTGTATAATAAGTATAGTTCCTAACAGCAATTGGTTTAGTTGAGTTTTCCAGGTTTATTTTTATTTTGAGGGAGACAGCTTTGTTATCCAACTTCACCAATGAGGATGTGACATGGGCAGGGGTTAAAATGCCCTCCCATGTTGATGACTACTAGGTACAACAATGAATGTGACACTGTCAGTGCTGCAGAGGAACAGAAATAAATTTTCAAAAACCAAGCCAGAACTCCAGTCCAACGTTTTGTTTTACCCACAGAACTACAACCAAGAGAGAAATCAGAGATAGAGAGTTATAGTGAGAATAATAAGCAATTAATAAATTTAAGTTATGGTAGGATTATAGAAAAAGATAATAATGTATATTCTTATCAAAATTACAATATTTACAATTACAGCAATGTTGTTTTAAACAAAACGTATTTTAACTTATTTATGAAAGGTTTAAAATATGTGCCTAGTAAAAAGAGTGACATCAGTCAGATTATATTGGATCTAAAAATGTTCACTTGAAAGAAAAACTTGGAACATATATTTTATAAGAATGAGAAGACAGTAAACACAGATAATCAATTTAAAAGAAAACGTATATACAATCCCCCTTCACCTACAGCTAAAAAAAATTTTGAAAATATAGTAGAGAAAGAATTGAGAAAGAAACTGGAGAATAAAAGGGTGAGGTACAATCTTACAAAAATTAGAAATAATGAAAATATTAGAGTTATGAGACTGGATAAAGGGGGAGGAATAGTGCTTATGGACAATATCATTTATATAGGAAAAATGATGGATATTTTAAATGATACAAACAAGTACGTACCAGTTTCCCAAAAATGAAATAAATATAGCATATAGCAAAACTGATTGCAGTTTACAAGATATGTTAACAGAAAATCTTATCAGTATGGAAGAGTACAATTTCTTAAGAACAGAGAAGCCAACATGACCATCCCTTTTTGGAATACCAATATAAAAATGTGTTGGATTCACCAATGAGACCTATTGTGTCTGCAAATGGATCCAAAACAACAGGAAAAAAAAAAGGATTGCTTATTACATGAATAAGAAATTAAAGAGGTTGGAAACTAAAGGAACTGTTTTTCTAAAGGATTCATGGGACTTTTTAAGAGAAGTGGCAAATTAGTTAATTAAAGAGAATATGTTATTCATAACTATAGATATAATGGATCTTTTTTCAGTGATTCCTCACAAGACAGGGCTTAAATGGTTTAAGGAAGCAATATCTCAGAAAGGTGTTTACAGTTTCAAAGAATTTAGAGCACTGTTAGAAGTAATAGAAATAGTACTTCACAACAACTTTATGACATTTGAAGGGGAATTTTATAAACAAGTAAGTAGAGTAGGTATGGGTGCAAGTTGTGCACCCAGCTATGCTAATATTATATTTCAGATACGGGAAAAGAAGTATAAATTACATTTTCCATATGAACAATATTGGAACTCATATAAAAAAATTTTTAGATGACATCTGCATCTTTTGAACTGGTATGGAAGAAAAATTCTTTGAATTTACAGAGTATATTGGACACACTATGAATTTTTTAAAAATTTACATACAATAGAAAAATGAAAGGTTAATTACCTAGATGTAACAATACAAGTTAAAGAAGGGGAAAAGGGTTTAAATCTATGATTTATAGAAAAAATACATTTTCAAACTACTATTTACACTTCACAAGTGTTCATCCTTATAAACAGAAGCATAGTATTGTTAAAGGCTAATTGATAAGGGCATCTAGGATGACCTCAGAGCAAGATGATTTTAGCAGGGAAGTAGAAATAATTAAAAATATGCTTATGAAAAGACAACATCCTATTAGGTTGATAGAAGAAGTAACACAGGAAGTTATAGAAGGTAGGTATAGTAGATTTTCTCCTATTTTAGGTAAGAATATGGTATTACATAAAAAGGTTTGTAACGATAATGAAGAAATAAAAG
Source organism: Protopterus annectens (assembly GCF_019279795.1). NCBI lineage: Eukaryota > Metazoa > Chordata > Ceratodontiformes > Protopteridae > Protopterus > Protopterus annectens. Next base: position 385,067,116 of record NC_056730.1, on the reverse strand, counting down.
GAGGGAATGATGAGAGATACAAGGCAGCATTTATCATGAATTATAACTATGATACCCCCGTAGTGACTAAAATCATCAAATCCCATTGGGAGTTGTATAAGAGTTTCATGGAGAAGGAGAATCTATTTGAGGATCCCATTCAATTCATATAGAAAAAGAGTTGGAATATTAAGAATATACTAAAAAATAATTACACAAGTAAGAGAAGTATTTCCAAGAAGAAGAAAGGAACATACAGATGTGGGAAATGTATGCAATGTAAATTTATTAGTAACACTAGTTGCATATATACACCAAGTAGGGATAAATTGATTCAAGCTAAGGAATATAGCAACTGTCAAAGTAAAGGCCTTGTATACCTTGCTACATGCAAGGTATGCAACATATTTTATGTAGGTAAAACAGAAAAGACCCTAAAGAAGAGAATTTATGAGCACACCTATAGTATTAACAACATTTAACCAAAATAATGCTTTATATAAACATTCATTAGTGTGTGAAAAATCTAAGTTTATGTTCTTTGTGCTAGAGAATGCCCCTTTTAACATTAGAGGAGGTTTATGATAGGAAAAAATAGAGTTTCAGGAAACATATTGGCAAGTATATCTGCAGGCCAACCAGAGTCCTGGTCTTAACAATAATATATCTATAATGCCATTACTGAAAATGAGACCAGCTAGACTATAAAGTGTTTCTGAAAAAGTTGTATATTGTCTCTTTATTTTATTCTTTATTTAATTCATTTTTGCTAACATGCATTATGTAAATGAAAGTGGTTTAAAAAATATACATAAGGCATTATTTTAGTACTTTATTTATTTATAGGTAGGTGTAGAAAAAGGTATATTATACAACGACCCCCCCATTAATATTCCAAAATGTACACGCTGATTGGTCAGTGTGCACGTTGTAAATCAGGGTTATAGTAATGGAAAAAGGTCCGTTCGCCCGGACTTTTTCCATTAGTATAATTTTTTTTACAGCAACGGAGAACGCAAGACCTCCGTTGCTGTTTAGACACTGTCTTGCTATGTTAAAGGAGTTTATCATAGCGAGACAGCTTTAAAAAAAGTAAAGGAGATCTTCCTATCTCTATTGCTTTTTTTAAAGGTGTCTCGCTATGTTAAATGGGTTTAACATAGCGAGACAGATTTTAAAAAAGCAACGGAGATTTTCCGTTGCTTTTTAAAACCTGTCTCGCTATGTTAAACTCCTTTAACATAGCGAGACACTTTGTAAAAAGCAACGGAGACCTTGCTTTCTCCGTTGCTTTTTTTCAAAACTGTCTCGCTATGTTAAATGGGTTTAACATAGCGAGACAGCTTTTAAAAAGCAACAGAGATTCTCCCTTGCTTTTTTTAAAGCTGTCCCGCTATGTTAAACTCCTTTAACATAGCGAGACAGTTCGTAAAAAGCAATGGAGATCTTGCTTTCTCAGTTGCTTTTGCCCACAGCTCTGATGTACTGCATAAGCATACGCATGCGCAGTACATCAGAACTGCCGCAGAATACCAGACAGCTGCGAAGGGCAGCAAGGAGGCATTATACAATGCCATTATTTAAGAAAAGTAATTATTTTTTTTCTTAAATAATTTCATTGTATAATAGCAATAACCCACTTCTGGGTGTGGGTAATGCTGGTTTTACCCTCGTTTATCTTTGGTTGGCCACCGGCTTCACCTCATGACCAAACCACACCAACCATGGGTAAATCCAGCATTACCCACACCCAGGCGTGGGTTATTGCTATATTATCATTTTAGAATTTTAGAAGCAGGTAGTATATTGGTAAAGGCCAGTAAATGGCAGTAGAGTTTTAGATAAATAATCTGATGATATTTGTTCTAGTGAAAGTATTTTTATATATCCTTGACAGATACCCACTTATCAAACCTTACAGTTGTTGCAAACAATTTTGAACATGAAATAATATAGGTAAGAAATAGTTATTTTATTATTTTTAAAAGGCTTAAGTGTACAGAACATTTTACACTTCTTAGTGTGTTTTTAAAAAAGGCACTAGTATCATTTACAGGAAGTTACGTTTAACAGCTTTAGAATTGGGTTTGTTATAAAAGGAAGGAATTTTAAGGGTTGTCTGCTTTCTGAGAAAGTCTCAGTATTTTAGAGACAAAAATCATGCCGAATTAAGTTAAGCGTTTTAAGTGTTATTCGTGTTTTTCGTGTGTACTGTGGAATTTTATTAAAGAACGTTGGACTGGAGTTCTAGCTTGGTTTTTGAAAATTTATTTCTGCGCCTTTGCACCTCTGACAGTGTTGAATTCATTGATAGAATAGTTGGTACAGCTGCGGTCTCTACACTGTTTCCTTCTTTTTGTTTATAATAGACTACTAGGTACAATATGTTTGATCCTCTGGTTGGAGAGTGAGAGTGCACTATCTGGTCAAGGGTGTTTGTGTTGATAAAGTCCAGAAAACATTGTGTCTGTGAGTTAGAGGCAGTGCACATTTCCCAATCTATAGAGGGGTAGTTAAAATCTCCCATGAACAGGGTATATGGTTGGATGGCTAGTAGGTCTAGGTAACAGATGTGAGCTTTGTGGGCCATAGAGGTAGGGTACCTTGTCTATGGAGACATGGTTGTGGATGAACTCCAGGGCATTATCCTGTTTAACTATAGCAAGTTGTATTTGCTGCTAATGCATCTATTTTTTGAATTGATAGCAATGGGTGATCATCACAAGTGCTGTACACTTCATAATTTTCTACAATGCTTTGTGGTTCATGTTTCCAATGCTTCTCAGCTACTTCAGTATTATAGTGTTGCCACAATCCCCAGTACAACAATCTTGCCACATTATATTGCCTTTCAGTCTACAAGGCCTTCTGCCATGAGTATAACACAGCCAGCAACAAGGTGTGGGACTGTTTTCAATTTTTTACAGAACCTACATTTGTCTGTTTCTCCCATCTGTTCAATGAACTTTGTAAACCAACATATATATGTAGTCTATCCTGGGCTTTCATTATTAACCTTTCAACTTAACTGTCCTTAACCATTCCTGTATCAAATTCTGAATAACATGATGTTCCAGGAGATCTCTGTACTTGCTACTATATTTATAGCTTTTCCACATTTCTTTCCACCTCATCTGATCCTTTTCCTTATATTCTTTCTTTTGAATTTGGCACATTCAGTTGCTGTCTGATTTTTGTTTACTTCTGGTTTTATTTCCATTCCCACTTGTCACCTGAATGCTTCTGTTAAACTAAGCAGAGAAGTCATCTTACACTTCTTCTCTTCATGTTGTAAAACTTTCACTATGTTTGGATCTGATGAGCTCAGTAGATATGTATGGAGTCCCATGACTGCAGATCTATACATGTAATCAATTTTGAGTAGGGCAATACGTCCTTCAGAGAGTGGAATATATAATCTTGGTATACACTATTTTTATATATCATTTGATAAGCATGAAGCATTTTTCTTGTTTTTCTCTCCAAATGATCCAATACCTTTTGGGGACAGTCAGTATCACCAAAACTGTCAGTTAAAACACAAAGACCAATTTGTTTTATAGCTTGGGTTTTAGTTCTAGATGCCAAGGCTGTTTTCAATATTAGTTTTAGTCTTCCGTATTCTTTATTGAGTTTTATTCACATTTGTTCGTGTTTTATTGCCAATCCTTGATCATTTCCCAAATATGTATACACTCCTTCCTGCTCAAGTTCAGTAATATGACATTTCTGAACTAAATTGATATTTTCTCAGCGCTGCAGCTTTCCTGCTTTAAACATTGCTTTTGTTCATTTATCAAGACCAAATGTCATTCATATATCATCTGATAAAGTTTTAACCATTTGCAGTTGTGATTTCAATTCCTCAGTTACTTCATCCCATTTCATATCAACCCCAAAGGTAAATGAGAAATTTCTACTCATTTGTTTTTTGGGACCCAAATTGTAACCAACACCTAAGTAAACATCTGAATGGGTTAAGGGCAAGACAAAACAACAGAGGTGACAACAAATCACCCTGAAATATCACCCCTTGAATTTGTATCCCTGGGATAATAATCACAAACTGTTTTCTTTCACTGTTTCATGGTCACTGTAATGTAATTTATCAATGAAGGATGTATATTATACATCTGTAAGCACTCCATCATCCATTAATATGGGCTGATGCTAAATGCTATTTTGTAGTCTATCCATGCCATACTTAGAGTCTTCCTCTTTTTAACAATTCTCCATTATGGCTTTATTTAGCAGCAAATGATCCTTTGTTCCTTATGACTTTCTTTTGTTTCCCTTTTGTTCTATTGCCATGGTTGAACTTTATTCTAAATTACTATAAACTCTGTATCGGTTCCAGTATATAGTTTGTACATCATCAGAAGGCAAGTTATCAGTCTATAGTTTTTAGGATGGCTTACATAATCACTCTTTCGGAGGACTATTATTTTTCTTGTTGTTAACCAGGTTGGTGTCTGTTCAGGATGCACATTTAACAGTTCTTACTCAAGGTTAAATCTCTGTATAAAGATGATAATACTTTTAGCAGAAGTTAGGTACTGCACCTGGGCCTGGGATTTTCTATTTAAGAGCTTTTCTTAATTCTGCTCAATTTCTCTGGTTGTTACTTCATCCCATTTCATATCATATACATTTGAACCCCTTACAGTTTCTCTTAATGTTTCTATCCATTTAGCATCTTTGTTGTGTTCCATAGGGTCTTCAGAAATATTTCTCTGAAATGTATCATTTCTTCCTTTTTCGGTGGTGTTTTTATTCATTTTGTTTTGTTTCCCAGTTCTCTATAAAACCTTTTTTGGTCATCAATGAATTTCTTATTTTGTACTTTTCTTTTTTATTTATCTGTATGTCTTATACATTCTTCTGGCTGTGCTCTTATCATCAATTTATTATTTTCAATAGTGTATGATAAATCATGGTCTATTCTGATATCATGAGTTGCTTTTATCACATCTATCTAAGCATTTTTGTTGATATGTTCCCTCTTCTGTAGTCTTTGAATAGTGATAGATCTTGTCTTAACTGCTTTATAGTTTTCTCTAGTCGGGCTGCCACAAATGCATTTTAATTTTTCCTTCCTTTCTCTTATTACTCTGTATTTTTGTGCTAAGACTTTATCTGCTATTAGTTTAGTTGCATAGTAACATATCCTTTTTCTCTCTCTCAGATCATTTTCTTCTAAACTAAGGGCCCATTCTTTGCTCTGTGTTTCCTGAAGGCATTCTACAGAAAGTTCCAGAATTTCTTCATGTGACATACCCTCTTCAACTACATTCTGTGCCATCCGTTGCTCCTTCATATGGAAACTGATTGGCCCATCACTCCAGAACATTACCTGCATCAGAGTTGCCACTGTTTCCTTCTGCTTCCCTTGTTAATGCAGCTCCACCTGAACTTTTGTACTGGTTTCCTACCAAGGCTCCAGAGCATCATCATGTGGCCAGTGATTAGATGCTTCCTGTTCCCCTTGTTTCGCCTTAATTTGATTTTTTATGGCTAATTATATTTTTGATTTTTGACTCTCTGATTGTTATAGGTTTCCTTTCTCGTGCCCTAGTTCTGGTAATCTAAAAAAAGCTTTGGTTCAGGAATGAAAGTGTTTACATTAATACTAGATGGATGTTTCAATAAGTTAACTCTGGCCACATAAAATGAGCACACCTATTTTACTGTTTTTATTCACTTCAATTTAATTTCAGAAAGAGTCATAATATAGATAGATGACATGTGAAACCCTGTAAAAGCAGACACCCTTGATTCACTGTTAATGTTGACTCTACACACATGTTGTTCCCATTAATCTGTAAAAATAAATGTTTTTCCAATGACTGAAATATTCTGTTAAAAGAAGATGTTTTAAACTTGAAGCTTTTTTTCATTTTTATAACATTGCGAATTAATCTTTTTTCCTTAACAAGGAGATGAAGGTATATAACAGCCTAACCAGTTTATGACTCATATTCTATTTGGGAACATAGCCTCCCTCCGAACCAGCTGGCCCAACTATTATCCATTCCCTAACTCTTATTCTAATTAGGGACTTGGCCTCCACCCCAACCAGCCGAGCCAACTATAAGCCAATCAGTAACCATAGTCTTACCCCCAGTCATAAGGGCTTTTTTCCAACATACCTCCTTGTTTAGGGTTATTTAAACAGCTAGAATGATAATGTTTTTTTCAGGAAGAAACATTGTATCTGCTGAAGTCTGATAAAAGAAAATGCTCATTACTTTGAATAAACTGGACAATGTAAGGCACAAAGAAGGACTGATTCATGCTTTCATTGCTTAATTTTGAGAATGTGTACATTCTGCTCTGGTTATCTGTCTGCCTGGAAAATACCTATAAGAATATAACAGCAGATTACTTCAAACAAAGAGGCTACTCCTTTTATTTTTACTTTTTGTCCTTAATTTGGGGACTTAGTATTCCATCCTAGATCTGCGGTGGTGCAGCGGTAGCGTTGTTGCCTCACAGCAAGAGGTTCTCCCGTTCGATTCTCGGCTGGAGTGCGGGGAGTGCCTTCTGTGTGGAGTCTGCATGTCCTCCCTGCGTTTGGGTGGGCGTTCGAAAGACATGTGTAAATGGGCATGCCTTTGTTGAAGGTTAAACATTGAGCTAGCACCTTGGCATTTGTGAAAATCTACTGCCAATCATTAGCGGACCGGAGTTCCGCTGTGGCGACCCCTAACCGGGAAAAGCCGAAAGACAACAACACATTATTCCATCCTGCCATGGCATTACCTGAGCTGGATTTTCTACACTAAATCTTTCACTTCACAGGCAATCCATAACTTCAGTTTCTATTTTTTCATCTTCTCCATTACTAATGCACTTTTCTTCTGTCTCCCTTTGTTTTCTTATTTTTTGTATTGTGAAATTTTCCAAATATTGGTGTCTTTGCCCGTACTTTTCCTCAAATATCTTAGGTGTTGCTTTTTTGTATTGATTACTTTTGCTTTCTCCTTGCATAAGTATTACACTCTATCAAATCTCTTTTTCTTTATCATGTCCATAATTCTTCTTCAGATATCTCTCCACTTGTTTATCATCATTACTTTGGGGGCTCATAGTTCCATCATGCTGTGACATAATCTGTGTTAGATTTTCTACACTAAATCCTTCACTTTGCAGGTAATCCATAACTTCAGTTTCTATTTGCTTAACTTCTACCTAACTATTCTTCTGCTCTGCACTCCCTTTATCTGGATGCTTTTGCCTATATTTCTTTTCAAATATCTATTGAGCTGCTTTTTTGTATAGATTAGTTTGGCTTTCTCCTTTGCATAAATATTGTACCATAGCAGATCTCTTTTTTATTTGTCATATCCATATTTCTTTTTTATACCTTTCAAAAATCTCTAGGTTTTGTTCTTTATATTTTTGCACCCCCCCAGTCACTTCTTTTTCCAAGCAGCCAAATGTTTCTTTGTCTATATAATGTTTCCATGAATCTGTTGTACTAATGAACATAATTTTTTATTTGAAACTTTTGACAGTTTTTCTTGTACAAGTATTTTTCTTTCATCTAATTTCTCTCTTCATCTTATATCTGTAAATTCTGGGCTTCTTGCATAATAATAATAATAATAATAATAACAATACATAATTTCTACCTTATTGTCTGTAGTCCACTCTGTCATCTTTATGGCTCTTTTTTGGTCTATCAGCTTTTGTGTTTTTTGTGGACTACTCCCCCCTTCCAAAACAGAGGGGGCCATCCACCCCCTGAACTTGGCTTAACCCCATTTTAGGAATATTTCTGTGTCTTCAAGATTCTACACTGCCATTTTTCCAGTCCTGGCATCAGAATATATACCAGGATTGGGAGCTTTTTTATCTTGGTACTTATGCACCAAGCTGTCTTTTTTATGTTTAATCTACCTCTTTCCATGATAAATGCTATATAAAATACAGTCTATATATCAGTATCGTCTTGAACAAAGTCTACCACACAAAGCTACTCACCAAGACCTGAAGATTACTTCAGTTCCAGCAATACTACTCAGACCTTCCTTCCATTCAGACTCCACATTACCTGTCTATTTGGACCCCACAATTAAGGGCTTCTGATGTCTGGTAAATAATGCTACAACTCTTGCTAAACTGATTGTTTCTTGCAAACAAAGGACCTATGAGGTTAGGTAAATCCAATTAAACACTCGCTATACGCTGACTATATTCTGCAACCAAGGACTTCTAATATCAGGTAAGTCCCACTATGCACTATGACTAAGTAAAATGCCTTCTGAAACCTAAAGCCTCTGGTGTTAGGTAAGTTCCATTGCTTTTAGCAACTAAGGGTCTTTAAGGTCAGGTAAGTCCAACAATATACTAGCTCTAAGCTGATTGCATTCTGCAGCCAAGTGTCTCCGAGGTCAGGTAAGTCCTATTTCACTCTAAATTTAAACTGACTGCTTTGTGCAACTAAAGTCTTCTGAGATCCATTAAGTCCCACTATGCTCCAGCTATAAACTGATTTCTTTCAGAAACTAAGGCCCTTTAAGATCAGGTAAGTCCTACTGTGCACAAGATCTCAACTCAACTGTATGCCAATAGTTTCTAAGGTCAGGTAAGTCTTGCTAAACAGCAGCAGCACTAAACTGATTGGTTTAAACAAGGGCCTATGAGGGCAGGTAAGTCTCAATGCACACCAGCTCTAACCTAATTACTTTATACTACAAAGGACCTCTGAGGTGAGATAAGTCCCTCTACACACCAACCCTAAGCAGAATACGTACTCCAGTAATGAGCCACTGAGGACAGGTATATTCAACTATGCACCTGTTCTAACCTGATTGCTTCCTGCAACAAAGGGCCTATGAGGTCAGGTAAGTAGAATAAAAACTAGCTCTAAGCTGATTGCATTCTGTAACCAAGGGTGTCTAAGATCAGGTAAGTCCTGCTACACACTATGTCTAAACAGTTTACCTTCTGCAGCCAAAATCCTCTGAGGTCAGGTATGTTCAGCTATACACCAATACTAAAGTGATTGCTTTCATCAACCAAGACGTCTTAGGTCAGGTGAGTCCTGCTACATTCTAACTCTAGGGAGATTGATTTTATAGCTAAGGGACTCTGAGGTCAGGCAGGTCCCTTCCAGCTCCACCTCTAAACTGACTGCTTTCTGTAATCAACGGCTACTGAGCTCTGATAACACCTATTACCCACCAGTCTAAACTAACTGCTTCCTGCAGTCAAGGGTCTACTGAGATCTGATAAGACCTACTATGCACCAACTCTAAAAGCATTGCTTTCTGCTCCAAGGACCACTAAGGTCATATAAGACTATCTGTGCAAGAGCTCAGAAAATAATGCTTTCTTCAGTGAAAGGCCTCTAAGGTCAAGTAAGGCCCACTATGCACCACTTGGAATTGACTGATTTCTTTAACACAGCGCCTCTTAGATCAAATAAGTCACACTATGCACCAGCTCAGAATTGTCTGCTTCCTCTTTTAATTTCTCCAGGTCTTTTGGGTTTGTAATACCATGATAGAAATGGCTTTCATTCCTAAGTTAAAGTGCAGTTAAAGTTCATGAAATTAGTATTGCCTCTATCTTTGATGTTAGACAAAAGTGCATTTTTCAGCACCCGCAATGTGCCCTGAATTGACACCTGTAATTCATATGGAGTTACATGTAACGGTAGCATATCAGGGTATGACTGTAAATTTTTTTTTAATTAATTGATCAACTAAGTATCAGTTACTATAGTGATGTTTGTTTTTAAGTTGTCTAATTGATGTATAAGTGACAATTATTTAATTATTTAATTGATTAATTATGCTGAGTATGCTATTTAAATTGTAGGTTTCATTTTGTAACTTAGATCTGAAGAAGCATGGTTTCCACGTGAAAGCACTCATCTGTTGTTTCATTAAATTATTATTCTTATTTGGATATTTTTCTTCATGGTGGTCCTTCCTTGTCTTGCTAAATTCTTTTTTATTAGACCTGTTGCTCCTAGTACTATCGGAACTGTCTGGGTATCTTTCTTCCACATTGTTCTCATTTCTGACCGCAAATCTTGATATTTTATGCCTTTTTATCTTTATATACGTAATATACTGTAATCACTGGGTGAAGAAATTTTAATGATCAGTGCTTTTTTGCCTTTTTTCAGGACTACTATATCTGGTTTTCTGACATCTATTTATTGAACTGTTAGTAATGGATGATCCCATGCGATTATAAACTTCATAATTCAGTATACTGTATTGCAGTTTAGGTTTCCAATGCTTCTCAGCTGCTTCTGTATTGCAACATTTGCATAATACCCAGTGCAGCAGTCTTGAATCATTAATGTGTATTTCGGTATATAGGCCCTCTGGCATGAGTGTATTACACTGAGCAACAAGATGCACAACTGTTTCCACTTCTTTTTTACAAAATCCACATCTGTCTTTTTCCTCCACATGTTCAATGGACTTTGTAAACCAACATGTATGTAGTCCACTATCCTGGGCCACCATGATTAGCCTCTGTTCTTTTGGTTTTACTTCTATTTATTCCTGCAACAAATCTTTGTCAACTTGAGGTTGTTGAATGAAACCACTGAAATTACCACTATATTTATGGATTTCCCAATTTTTTTTCCTTCTTGTTTGTTTGCTTCCTTATTATCCTGCTTTTCCTTTCTTTTTCTCTATTTTTTTTTGGCCCATTCAGTTGCTGTCTGATTTTTGTCTTTTTGTGGTTTGATTTGCATTCCTACCAAAATACTTCTGCTAAACTAAGGAAGGAAGGTATCTTATACTTCTTTTTCCTGGTGTTTTAAAACTTAAACTATGTTTTAATCTGGTGAGGTCAACAGATATGTATACATTCCCACAACAGCAGATCTACACATGTAATCAATTTTGAGGAGGCTCATATCTCCTTCAGAGCAAGGAAGCATTTTTCTTGATTTCCTGTCCAACTGATCAAGTACTTTTAGGGGCCAGTAAATCACCTAAAAACTGTAAGTTATAACAGGAGGAACAAACTGGTTTATAGCTTGGATTTATTCCTAGATGCAAAGACAGTTTTCAGTATTAGGTTTAGTCTTCCTAAGTGTTCTTTACTGAGTTTTATTCTCATTTGTTGAAATTTTATTGCTGATCCTTCACGTGTTCCATATATTTATACACTCCCTCCTGCTCATATTCTTTTATATCACATTCTTTTCCCAGATTAATATTTTCTTGGTGCTGCAGCTTTCCTGTTTTAACTGTTGCTTTTGCTTATTTATCAAGATCAAATGGCATTCTTATATCATGTGAGAAAGTTTTAACCATTTGTAGTTGCACTTCGACCCCTTATCTCATGTACTATACAATTTTAAGTTATCCACAAAAGTAAATGAGATGTTCATAGGTTCATAGGTTTATACTAGGCTATCTGCCCAAGGGCATTTATAAGCCTAGCCCAGAGTTTTTTGTGGCCTTTAGTTTGAAGAAAACTATGCCCATTGTTTTGCTGTGCCTCTGTCAAACAGAGACACTGAGGTAATCCCTGGGGTATATCTGCGATCTCCCATCCATTGGTCAAGATTTCTCTTGAACATGGCCAGCGAGGTGCTCTGCCTCACATGTACCGGGATTTTGTTCCACAGCATAGGAAGTCTTTGGGTGATGAATCTGTCCCTCCAGCATGTCCTATTAATGACAGTGTCAAGGTTTAAGTCTCCCGCCCTTGTAGTTCTGAGGGATCTAGATTTTTTGAGGTGAAGCATGTTCATCAAATCTGGGTTTGACATGGCCTTGTATGTCAGGCACAGGTCACCTCTGAGCAGGCGGTAAGCGACTGAGTAGAGCTGAAGTTCTTTCAGTCAGGCAGCATAAGACATATTTTTGAGACCCTTTATCCTTTTGGTGAGGAACTTTTGGGGCCTTTCCAGCTGCTGCAGGTGTCGGGTCAGATACATTCCGAATGGAGCATTGTACTCAATCATTGGTCTGATGAGTGATGAGTACAGGGGGACGATGACCTCCCTTGATCTAGATGTGAATCCCTTCATGATCAGGTGGGCAATGTAGAAGGTCTTCCTAACTACTTTAGCAACGTGAGTGTCAAACGATAGGTTACTGTCAACCTGAGTCCCCAGATCTCTGATAACTTCTTCTGTGCTCAGTGGATTGCCACCTATATGGTAGCTAGGGGTAACCTTGTTATTCCACTATGCATTTCTTGGCGTTTAACTTTAGGCCATGGCTCTGGCACCAGTTATCCGTTTCTGTGAGACCGTTCTGAAGGATATCTGTGTCAGATGTGTTTTCGACTATGGTGCCCAGTTTGCAGTCATCTGCAAACTTTGTCAGCCATAACCCTCCTGTGTTTGTTTGTACTTCAGAAAAGTAGATGCCGAACAAGAGTGGGCCCAAAACTGAGCCCTGTGGGACCCCACTTGTGACAGGCTTTGAGTCTGACATGGCGCCAGCAACTCTGACCCTGTGGGTTCTGTCACTTAGCCAGTTTGCAACCCATCTTGTGATGTATGGGTTTACATTTAAGCTGATGAGTTTTTCGATACCTGAGTGGGGTATTGTGTCGAAAGCCTTAGCCAGGTCGAGGTAGGCTGTATGGACTGCCTTTCCCTCATCAATGGCCTTGGTGACTGTTTAAAAGTCGACCAAGTTTAAAAGGCATGATCTGCCTTTGACAAAGCCAAACTGGGTTGGATCCAAAGTCTGCAAGTTCCCTATGTCTTTATTTATGAGTTCCATTATGATCCTCTCCATGGCTTTGCAGATCAGGCTTGTCAAGCTGATGGGACAGTAATTTGGTGGAGGCACCGCCTTTGTGAAGTGGGACCGTGGTTATGTATCCTGAGGTGAGGCTAAGATTAAACAACTGTCCTAACTGCGGGTTTAATTCCTCGTTGAGTTCATGGAGCACACAGCCGGGGACACCATCCGGTCCCATGGATGCTCTGTTTTTCGCCTTTGAGAGAGCAGTTCTCACCTGGGCGTTAGAGATGTTTGGGGGGCTACAATCCTCTGGTATTGATATCTCTCCTTTTGGGGGGGGGTGGAAGAAGTTTGCACTGAACCTGTCAGCCAGTATATTGGCAATGTCTGTAGGTTCAGTAATTTTCACATCATTTTGAACTAATTCTGAGCATATCTGGGAGTTTCCTCCCAGGTTTCTTAGCTAAAGAAGGCCTTATGATTGTCTTTTGAGTCGTTAGCGATTTTTCTCTCAAAATTTGCCTTGGATGATTTTATGAGAGCTCTTAGTTTTTTACTTATAGTGATCAAAGGTGTCTTACCTTTTAAGGATTTTGCTCTATCTTGTAGTAGCTTCCTCCTTTTGTTGTAGAGCTTGTTTATGGCTGGGGTCCACCAGACTGGACGCTTGCCTTTGGTACAAAGAGTCTTTGTTTTGTTTGGGATTGCCTGATCCATGCAGTCCTGTAGGTGCTGGTAGAAGGCGTTTGTAAGTGATTTAGCGGCTTGGGGCCTTAAAGGAGGCCACACTAGTCTTTAGAAGTGTGAAGTCGGCTTTTGAGAAGTTCTTCACTGTGGTCGTTTTTATTTCAGTTGGGGACGGGATGAGGACCTCCAGTGAGATTAGTTTATGATCTGATCTCACCAGTGAGGGGTATACTTCCGGTGTTGAACATTGTGATCCCATGTTCGTGATGATGAGGTCAAGTATGTTTTCACCTCTTGTGGGGATGGTGACTAGTTGTTCCATGGCATTTGAGTTTATGAACTCCAGGAATCTTTGGGCTAGAGTGTTTGGGCTTGAGTAGTGATCCCAGTCTATATTAGGGTAGTTGAAGTCACCTAGTATGATGGTGTTTGGAGATACATTTATCCCCTCCAGTGTTTTCAGGAAGGCTATGTGAGTTTCCTGAGTTTGAGAGGGTGGCCTGTAACATGCTACAAATTGCAGAGCAGTTTTGCCCATGGTTAATTGCACCTGGATGGTCTCTGATGCATCCACCAACCTTGAGGTATGGGTGTCCTTGATGAATATGGACACCCCCTCTCCTTTCTTGGTGTTGTCCGGATTTTGGGGCCGGAATGCATGGTATGAGGTAAAACCTGAGAGTGCTGGGGTGCTCTCAGGAGCCTTGAACCAGGTTTCAGTCACAGCACAGACATCGATGTTCTCCATACTGAGAAGGGCCTGCATCTTGAGGTTGAGACTTCTGGCATTGAGCAGCATTACCCTTAGTTTTTTTCCTTTTTTGTGTTCTAGGGTGGTAGGTTTAGAATTTGAGCCTTGACTAAAAAAGGCACTATAGGGGTGGCAAGAGTCTTTAAAAAAGGTTGGTTTCTGGGAGCCAAATTTTAAACATAACCTAATCCATTTAGTAAATTGATTAATGGGTTAATGACAAGACAAAACAGCAGCAGTGACAGAGAATTAACATGGAATACCCCCTATTTGAATTTTTATCCCTGAGATAATGATTTGCCTTTTGTTATAGTTCTACTGGAAACTGGTCTGTCAGTGTTTCATGGTCGCTGTAATGCAGTTGATCAAAGTAGGGCGTATTTTATACATCTGTAAAAAAAGTTCCTTAATCATGAATGTGGAATGCTGTCATATGCTTCTTGTAATTTATTTATGCCATACTTAGTGTTTCTCCTTTTTACATGTTTCTATTGAGCTGTTATTTAACAACAAATGGTCATTTGGTCCATATGATTTTCTTTTGTTACCTTTTATTCTATTGCTGAAATTGAATTTTTTAATGACTATAAACTCTGGCTCCTTATGCTCCAGTTCAATTATATAGCTTGTATATTGTCAGGAGGCAATTCATCAGAATATACTTTTTTTAGGATGGCTTCCACATTCATTCTTAAGGAGTATCATTTTTCCTGGTGTTTACTAGTTTGGTGTCTGCCCGGTATGTACATATAAGTAATTCTTACTCAGGGCTAAATCTTTTTGGGCCTGGGATTTTCCATTCATGAACTTTTCTTAAATTAGTCTGAATTTCTCTGGCTATTACTTCATCCCATTTCATATCATCTACATTAGAGATCCATACTGTTTCTTTTAATTCTTCTATCCATGCAGCATTGCTGTTATGTTCAACAAGGTCTTAGTAAATATCTCTCCAAACTGTGCCTATTTCTTTTCCTTTGGTAGTGTCCCTGACTCCCTCTTCATTTTGCTTTGTTTCCCAATTCTTCATAAAATCTTTTTCAGACATCCAAAAATTGCTTATTTTCTACTTTTTGTTTGTATTTATTGGCATATCTTCTTACTTGTTTTGCCTGTGCTGATATTTTTATTATTGACAATAGCATGTGTAAAACCTTGATCTGTTTTGATGCTATGCATTTCTTTTATCACGTTTCTAAGTATTTTTGAAGATCTGTTCCCTTTTTTATATTCTTCTAACAGTGATACTTCTTATCTTAATTGCTTTATAGTTTTCTCTATACGGTGCTTCCATGGTGTCATTTTACTTGTTCCCTCCCTTTCCCTTGTTACTCTATGTTTTTGTGGTGACACTATCTGTTATTAGTTTAGCTGCACACTAATATATTATATTTATTCTGTTATATTGTATACATTTCTCTTAATAATCCTGATTACAGTGCTTATCTGTTTTATCAGTCTTCTAACATTTTGGGTCTTATTTATTTTCAGTAATCTGTTTCATCTCTCTTAATATAGCCATCCATCTCTAATAAATCAAGCATGTCTTCTGGATTGAGAGCATCTTCCTGGTTCTCTGTTCCCTGTGAGTAATATGCATAAAATTCCATAAAATCGTTCTGTGACATATCCTTTTCAGATACACCCTGTTTCCGAAGCTGCTCCTTCATATTGGAACATTCTGGCCTATCACTCTGCAACATTAACTATGTCAGACTTGCCACTACTTCCTACTCCAATATTTGCTATGCAGCTTCAACTTGACTTTCATACTGGTCTCCTACAAAGGCTCCAGATCATCTTCATGTTGCAGATCTCCAGATGCCTCCTGCTACACCTGCTGCTCCTTTATCTGGGAACTTAGAGCTGGATTCTGTACACTAAATCCATTACATTACAGATAATCCAAAACTTCAATTTCTGTAGTTTAATTTCTGCCTTACTGATACTGTTTTCTACATTCCACTTTTTGTTTTTTTTTGTGTTGTGAAATGACATCAATTTAAAACTTAAAAACTTTGAAGGGGAATTAGTGGATAGAAAGAAGCGAAAGCTGTTGAGAGATCTGCATGATTATGAAAATGGGAAGGCGTGTATTTCCAAGGCCAATAAGAAGGATTGCAATCATGTGAGGTTTCAAAAGCCGGAAAACGGTTCCCGGATGTGCGATTCCTCTTTCTCTGCTTTAGATGGACTCTACACATCTTGTGATGATGAATATGACAACCTGGAAGACTATCCCGCTTTACCAGCAGCACAACAACCTGAGCGACATCAACAGACTTTTCGGGGTGAGTCATTTCACTCTCAAGGGGGCAGACAAGGCACAAAACACGTTCGCGAAGCACAGGAACAGTTCCAGAGAGACTTTTACCCACAGAGGGGGTATAAACAAGGGAAAAGATCCAACTTTACCTCCAGTTAACAACAGTTATATTATAAACTTATCTGGACATGTCTTTACAGATTATGAGTATTCGGTTTTGAATCGAGGTTTAAAATGTGTTCCTACTGTAGTGACTCGTATTCATGACATTAAATGTGATGTTTTCAAGTTTAGTAGAAAATTGCATTTAAAATATTTCTTTAGGAATACTATTGTGGAAAGTGACCTTATAGATACTATTGATAATATAAGTGGTTCTGATGATAGTTTTTTGACTTGTGAATCAGATGCCTCTTTTAATGCTTATTGCAGGTTAGACACAAGCAATGTACATACTAAAAGTATATTTATTCCTCCTTATTCTACTGAAGAAGTAGTACATTTTTCTAATATGTTGAATTTTGCACTTTATAATGACTTTACAAAATTTGATAAAAATAGAGGGCATATTAATTATAATTTATCTATTATGGAATGGAAAGCCCTTAAAACATTAAGTAAAATGGATAGTGTTATATTTAAGCCTTCAGATAAAGGAAACAAATTAGTTATTATGCACCATGCCCAGTATTTTTCCATGTGTATGGAGCATTTAAATGATAATCATACTTATGAAATTGTTGATATATCAGTATATAATCAAGCTATAAAGGAATATTATGAACTTCTATCCAAAGGCAATAGACTTGGATAGTTCACAGATTTATATATCAAGAATAAATTTGAAATAAAAGATAGTAAAATGGCACATTTCTATTGCCTTCCGAAGGTGCATAAAGATTTAAATAGAACACCAGGGAGGCCTATAGTGGCTGGTTGTCATTATTTCACACATGCATTAGGGGTTTTTTACATCATTATTTGAGTTCTGCAGTATATAAACTTCCTTCTTATATTAGAGATGTATTTGATTTTATACATAAAATTAGTGATATACAATGGAATAGTGAAATGTATTTTTTTTACTATAGATGTTAAGAGCTTATATACTAGTATTGGTCTTGCTTTTGGCTTAGAGGCAGTTAGATTTTTTCTAGGAACCTCTCCAGTTACAGAATATGTTATAGACCTAATTTATTTCTGTCTTTCTAAAAACTTTTTTGAGTTTAATAATATTCTTTACAGACAGAAACAAAGTATGGCCATGGGGGCTGCTTTTGCCTCCATGTGCACTAACCTTAGTATGGGTCTTTTTGAATCAGAATATATTTATAGAAGCATATTTTTCTGTCAGTATGTTGTCAGATATTTCCGATATATTGATGATTTAATTTTTATTGCCCAGGGTGGTCACGATATGGTTGAACAATTTACTCAGTCATTACATTGTAATAGATTTCATTTACAATTTGATGGACTATTAGTAGGAACATGCATTCCATTTTTGGATGCACAATTGAGTATTATTAATGGGACTGTTTTACATACTACTGTCCATAGAAAATTTGACCAGGGTACACAATTTGTGCATAGAGATAGTTGTCATCCGACTCATATTTTGGAAGCACTTCCATATGGTGAGATGCTTAGGGTATCTAGATTATGTAACAACATCGGAGATTTAAAAAGAGAATTAAAAGTAACTATGGATATGTTCGAGAAGAGGGGTTATGATAGGAATTTGATAGCAAGAAGCTGGAAGAAGTTATGTTCTGGCTCTGTTACAAATAATTCATATATTAATTCACACAGGTTGGTTCCACACAAAATGGCTAGAACAAAACCCTCTGAATCTATTTATTTTGCTACTAATTTTGAATGCTTAAGTTTTGAAATTACTCAAGAAGTAAAATATTTCTGGAATTATTTGTGCTCTTTGAAGAGTGTCTCTTCTTGGTTAAATGCTAGATTGGGCATTTCTTACAGAAGGGGCAGAAATATACATAACTTCATTGTCAGGGGTAAGTTTTGTCCCCCAGACTTTAGAATTAATCAAAATATATTTCCATTGGGTACTTCTTGTTGTAAAAAATGTAAAGCTTGTAAATATGTAGTAGATAAGTTTGTTAATATTAATCACATTCCATTTGATACATGTTGCAGTTTTACGTGCAACACAGAAGAGGTTATATATGCACATAAATGCCCATGCAATTTGTTTTATATTGGAGAGACTAAGAGGGCATTTAAGGTTAGAATGCTTGAGCATATAAGAAACATCAATAATAGGAAACAAGAAAGCTCTGTAGCCACTCATTTTAAATGTTTTCATAATGGTAATAGTGAAGGTTTACAGGGTACTATATTAGAGAAAGTTAAAGTATCAGTATTTGATGAATGTCTTAAAAAAAAAACGGCTTTTGATAAAGGAATCTCTTTACATTTTGAAATTTAATACTCAGCATCCATATGGACTTAATGAGGAGTTAAATTGGAAGTATCTGATTTAACTATTGAATTAATTAATTGTTTAACTGAACACAGTATATGAGGCAAGTTTTTCTGATGTGTTTTTACTCCTTGAAGGCTTGTGTGGTGAGCCGAGACATTAGAGCTGAGCCGCGTTACAAGTTTTTATTATTTTAATAAATTATGGCGGTAGCATTGTTACCTCACAGCAAGAGGTTCTCCCGTTTAATTCTCAGCTGGGCCTGGGAGTGCCTTCTGTGTGGAGTCTGCATGTCCTCCCCGCGGTTGGGTAGCATTCGAAAGACATGCGTGCGTAAATGGGCGTGCCTTCGTTGAAGGTTAGACATCGAGCTGGCACCTCAGCATTTTGTAAAAATCTACTGCCAATCATTAGCGGACCGGAGTTCCGCTGTGGCAACCCTTTACCAGGAAAAGCCAAAAGACAAACAACAACAACAACAACATTGGTGGATCTACTGGCTAGTTGTTTTTCTTTGCGTTTTTGTATAAGTGGTTTCTATATATTGTATACATTTATCTTAATAGTCCTGATTACAGTGCTTATCTATTTTATCAGTCTTCTAACATTTTGGGTCTTATTTATTTTCTGTAATCTGTTTCATCTCTCTTAATATAGCCATCCATCTCTAATAAATCAAGCATGTCTTCTGGATTAAGAGCATCTTTCTGGTTCTCTGTTCCCTGTGAATAATCTGCATAAAGTTCCATAAAATCATTCTGTGACATATCCTTTTCAGATACACCCTGCTTCCAGAGCTGCTCCTTCATATTGGAACCTTCTGGCCTATCACTCTGCAACATTAACTATGTCAGACTTGCCACTACTTCCTACTCCTATATTTGCTATGCAGCTTCAACTTGGCTTTCATACTGGTCTTCTACAAAGGCTCCAGATCATCTTCATGTTGCAGATTTCCAGATGCCTCCTGCTACATCTGCTGGTCCTTTATCTGGGAACTTAGAGCTGGATTCTGTACACTAAATCCATTACATCACAGATAATCCAAAACTTCAATTTCTGTAGTTTAATTTCTGCCATACTGATACTGTTTCCTACATTCCACTTTTTTTTTTTGTGTTGTGAAATGTTCCATAGCCAGGTACATTTGCCTGTATTTGTCTTCAAATATCTCTGTAGCTGCTTTTTTTGCATTGAATGTCTTTCTCCTTTGTATAAACATTAAACCATACCCAATATCTTTTTCATTCCCACATCTATGTTTCTTTTAATACCTTTCATATACATCTGGATTTTCTTCTTTATAATTTCAGGGTCTATATTAGATAAATGAAGGTTTACTTTAGTGAACGCTGTAATAATCAAAAATCCCAGACCTCAATATGCTTTTTGTGAGATCGTGGTTCAGTGAAGATTGGAATATTTGCCCTTTCCTCACTGTAGTGTGATCTCGGGGTTGGTATATATATATATATATATATATATATATATATATATATATATATATATTTAGCGGGAGTGCACAGCCCCCCACAATAGCTAGTTCGAGGTCCAGGCTTTTCAATTATTAGAGCGTTCGATAAGGTAAACTTTCATTTAGCTAATATAGGCCCATAATTTCACACATTCTCTATCACTTATTTTTCCAGGGAGCCCAAATTTCTTTCATCTATGTAACATTTTTCATTAATCTGTTGTGTTAATGAATATAAATTTCCCTTTAAAGCTCTTTATAATTTTTCTAGTGCAAGTGTTCTTTTTTCCTTTAATTGCTCTCTTTCTAAATCTTTCTAAATATCTTATAATTGAAAATTCTGGGCTTTTTACGTAATAGTAACAATGCATAATTTTCTTCTTATTCTCAATAGTCCACTTTTTCATCTTTATGGCTTTTTTTTGTCCTCTCAGTTTTTGTGTGTTTTGTGGACTACTACTTCCTTCTACAGCATGGGGCCATCGTCCCCTGATTCTGGCCTAACCCCACTGTAGGAATGCTTCCATTTCTTGAGGATTCTACACTGCCATGTTTTCTGATCCTGGCACTAGTGTGCACACCTGGATTGGGCACTTTATTATCCTGGGACCTTTGCACTCAGCTGTCTTTTTTATTTTTTAACCTACATTTCTCCCTCATATATACTACATAATATGCAATCTATATATATATATATATATATATATATATATATATATATCCGTGTTGTCTTGGTAAGATTTTGTAAAAACAGGGTCCACCATGTGAAGGAACTCTCCAAGACCTGAGAATGAATACTACTCTCCTTTTCTTGCTGATTTCATTTCTCCATTTGGACCCCTTGCTGCTTAATTTCTCCAAGTCCTTTGGATTTCTAATGCCATGACAGGAATGGACCCCAAAGTCTGATTAAAATTCATTGACAGTAGTATTGTTTCAGTCTTTGATGCCAGCCAAAAGTGCTCTTCACAGCACCCACAATGTACTCAGAGCTCACTCCTTCTGCAACTCATATAGAGTCACATGTATCAGTAGCATATCTAAATAAGACTGTAAATTCTTTCATATGAGACCCATTGCTCCTACTACTGTTAGAACTATCTGTGTATCCTTCTTCCACACTACCCTCATTTCTGCCTACAAATCCTGGTATTTTATGATTTTGTGTCTCTGTACGTAAGAGACTGTAATCAGTAGGTTTAGCAGTTTCATTGATCAATTCTAATTTTGCTATGTTTTCATGGACTACTATATCTGTTTTTCTCACATCTATTTTTTGAACAGTTGGTAAAGGGTGATCCCATCTGATATAGACTTCAGCATTCTCTAGAATGCTTTGTGGCAAATCTTTCCAATGCTTCTCAACAATGTCAATATTTTAATGTTTGCACAATCCCCAGTGCAAAAGACATGCCACATTATTATGCCTTTCAGTATACAGGCTCTCCGGCATTAGTATATCACACCCAGCAACAACATATGCAACTGTTTCCATTTCTGTTTTACAGAATATGCATTTGTCTGGTTCTCCCACTTGCTCAATGGACTTTGAAACCACTGTATATGTAATCCACTCTCCTGGGCCACCAATATTAACCTTTCATCTTTTGGTTTAAAGTCACCTCTCCTTAACCATTCCTACATCAGATCCTGTTTGACATGAGGTTATTCCAGGAGTTTTCTGTACTTGTAGCTATATTTATGCTATATTTATGCTGTGAATTTAATAAAGCCTACACAATTTTTTTTCTGTGTACACATCACTGTGTGATGCTTACATGAGCTTGAAAATGTTTAGATTCAGTAAGCGCCACTTAGCAGTTCACAAGCACTCGCAAACAAGGAAAGTTCGGTGTAATGCAAATTACCTAATAAGCAGGTGAATCTCATGAAAATGACCCAGAAGGAGTGATCCAACAAGCAGAAAGGCATTCATGTAGACCCTGAGTCCATGTCTGTAATGTACGTGGAATATTTCCACTTACAGAGGTCTACACGGACAGAAGTGGATGTAAAACAACAGAAACATGGACATAACACCCCAGAAAATGTTAGAACACATACATATATGTATAAAAGGTACATTGTGGATGTATGAAAAAGGGAGGGAATATGTAAAAATAAATATTTTTTTTAATAATTTCGGCATGTTTGCACTATGCACCGCAGTGCACAAATATGCTTAATTGAAAAATAAAAAAAGGGAAAAACAGCATTTTAGAATATTTGTCAGAAATGTATTACAGGACGTTGCATCAGGTCCATGCAATGGTGCATTGGTGCTGTTTCCCAGGTCATATGGCTATGAACCATGCAGTTACCAGGCTGTCAGCATGGATATATGTGAAATGTAGTGGATGCCTTGAATAGCAAAAAGTAGTAAGCATGTCCACATATCCACTTCATGTAGGCTCACACACCAGGGGATTATCCTGAATGTGTGTGCTGGCGGCCTTGGCAGTTATCATGACTCCCATATCTTGCACACATCACAGCTGTACCAGATGTTTGCTGGGTGGACATCCCACATGGCCATTTACTGGGGGATGCTGGCTATGCCTTGGAACCATGGATGACAATACCCATCAGAAATGACACACCCTAGAAAAAACAGTATAATGAGGCACACCCACAAACTAGGAAAATCATGGAGCATATGTTTGGGCTTCTGAAGTCATGGTTCTGGTGTCTAGATATATCTGGTGGAGCACTGCAATATTCTCCAGCCACATGTGCACATATATTCACAGTATGTGCTATGCTACACAATCAGATCCTATGGAAACAGCTGCAGCAGGATCAGCAAAGGGAAGGGTTACACAGACCCCCACCAGTGCCTAGGTCACCACAGTCACAGTCACAGGAGGACTTGGAGGAGGAACCTCCTGCTGATGTCGCTGTAGGCAGTCATAGCTGTGCTCAGTATGCCCTAACTTTGGTTAAGAGACAATGCACAGCATATTCACTGACAACCTAGGGACCTAGGGACTGACACCTTATTCCTACTCACATACAGAAATTAAAATGGATGCTAGGCAACCCACACATCCTATCCCTATCCATGTATTGGCTGTGTATTGCTTGCATCTGACAGAGTCAGCCCTGAACTACAGTTGTGTCAACTGCTACATTTGCAAAGTAAGTCCACAACCTACACAGTACTCTTAAGGATTATTATGAAATGACATTGTATGTATGGATCTGGAACATTTATGCAAGTAAATATTGTGGGCTACTTAGACAGAAATAACATCCACATGGGACTACAGGTACCCATTCCACTATCATGTTTCATTACTATTCACTAGGCCTCATGCATGGAATATTCATGCAGTCCTACTGCAACAGATAACTGGTACATCAGTCAAGGGAGATATTCAACAGTGGGGTTACATGATAGACTACTGTGTATTCCAGCAGAACATGTAGTGTTATTCCCCAACCCCCAACACAGCAGTGCTCCCTTGTAACTGCTGTAACAGTAACTCATCAATGGTATATCAGCATTCCAGGCAGTCTCAGGACAGTAACATAGAAATTGATCATACATTGTATATCTTACTTAACACAGGGATAACAATGTACATATTTATGAAGGTGATTGTGTGATGAATGACCCCTGTCAGTCAAGCTGCTTATGAGACTCAATGGACTAAGGTAATTAGCTTGTGTGATGGTGTTCATCATTCTAATCTGGCAGTGTCCATTCCTTTTGTATATGAGGTATTATTATGTTGTATTTTACAGACTGTCATTCTGTGTGTGGTATAATATTATTAACCTCTGTCACATATGAATTACATCAGACAACTTCAGAAAGCCGTAGCTAATTTGAGTGAAGTGCAGCAGTGTAGAAACAGGGACAGATGTCATTTTTTGTAACACACAAAATCCCGGACTGGAGTACAGGCAGGTGTGGGAGTCAGTTTATAACTAGCGAAAATCCCACTGGGCAGGCTCATACACTTAGTTAAGCAGAGTGCAATTCTGTTGCTCCTCGCTCATAATGACTTTTTATATATAGATATGTCTATAGCTACATACATATATGTATACATATCTGTCTGCCACTATTTATTCCCCTACTGATATATATATATATATATATATATATATATATATATATATATATATATATATATATATATATTTATATCTGTATGTATATATAGATGCACATATACACACACACACACATATATATATATATATATATATATATATATATATATATATATATGAACACGTACATCTCTGTCTCTCCCCATATAATTACATAACATATATAAATATATATATATATATATATATATATATATATATATATATATCAGACACACACACACACACACACACACACACACACACACACACACACACACACACAAACAGTGCAGCAGTTAGCAGTGTCGCCTCACAGTAAGAGGTTCTCCTGTTTATTTCCTGGCTGGGGTGCCTTCTGTGCAGAGTCTGCATGTTCTCCCTGTGGTCATGTGGGTTTCCTCCAGGTTCTCCAGTTTCCTCCCGCATTCCAAAGACATGCAGCAGGTGGATTAGACACTCTAAATTGGCTGTAGGTGATAGTTGCGTGTGTGTGAGTGTGTGATACAAATGAACTATAGTGGGAAGGCTAGCCACCCAGTGGTGTAAACCTTGTCTTGAGATGATTGTCACCGCAGAAGTGGCACCCTGACCCGATGTGCAAAATGGGAAAAAAGGGGTTGAGGATGAATGGATGGACACATACACACCTCCATTTATATATATATATATATATATATATATATATATATATATATATATATATATATATATATATATATATATATATATATATATATATATATATATATATATATATATATATACACACACATCCCTGTTATATACATAAATATATATGTTTATATGTGTGTGTATGTCTGCATTGTCCTACATACCCTGATAATGGTGAGTAAAGCTACACTTTAACACATATATAATGTTGCTCAAAAGACCAAAAGTAAAGGCTCCACACTAGATAATGTACTTTCTTACAGCCCCCCGTGCCTGGTGGATGTCACCACACATACACCAACAGGTGAACAGTCAGGTGGTGTAATGTATAATGTTAGCTACACGTGCGTTTACAGGGCACATTGGTTTTGCCCACAGGCTTGCCCATACAAATGCAAACAGCCACATATGGCCAAAATGGCTACTGTAGCCACATGGCTAAGATAAGTAACAGTAATCTGACTGCTAGGCTACTAGATGTAGATAACAGTAAGAAGCAATGTCACTCTGCAGGCCACACACTCTGTTCAACACAAGCTTAGTTTATATAGTCCACAAGTAGTTTGCCTGCAGTGATGTATAAAGCAGGCTTTAGCTGTGGCATGTGTGATAAGTACTTTGATCTGTAGTGTGCAAGAGTAGATAGGTAGGGGTTCTAATCTTACACCAGGCCACTTGTGTGTGTGGGTTCATCTCCCTGCCATACAAAAGAGAATCCTTTAGTGACTACCAATCTGCAAGTTTTGGCCATTGCAGTTGATGCCAGCCTTCAAACTCCTGTCTTCCACAAGGCTTGCTGATGTCATGTACCTTAAGACTACCAACTACAATTTTAATGTCAGACTTCAGTATAAGTACTATGATCTGTTTAGTGAAAAACTAGACAGGTAGGGGTTCTAATCTCACTGCAGACCACATGGTGTGTTTTGGGGTGTATCTCCCTACAAAATAAATGTGATCACCACATTGACTTAGAAAAAGGTAGGGTTTGCAGTATTTTGGTTGTAGCAGGTGACGTGGGCCTCCAATTTCCTGACTGTAACAAGGCCTGCTGATGTCATCTAGTATACGATTACCTACAGAGATGTTCATAGCATGCTTCAGCTCTGGTGCATGCATTAAGTACTGTGATCTGTAGTGTGTACTATTAGATTGGTTGGGGTTCTAATCTAACTGCAACCAACTTATAGTTTGTGTGCTGTACAGTGTTTTGTAAACATTAATTGGTAGTGGTGCTATTCTTACTGTAGCCAAGTTACTGTGTGTGGATGATAGAGCATTTTACAGCAGCATATGGGATCATGTGATCATTTTCTCCTGTCCACAAGGGACACAGGCAGAAGCACTGTGCTGAAATGATGGTCACCCAGCCAGGTCTGTTGAGCAAGTTATCCCAGGCTGACATGTAGTGGATCCACTTATAATGACGCCACACTCTAAGCCAATTATTGACTTCATTCATTTTCCATGTGTATTGAGCCATCATCCTAGGTGAAGGTCAAATGTAGCTGAAGGCTATGACCATATCCGCCAGAGACACAGAGTCTGTAAGCTCAGTCATGTCTCTGCATACAGTCCAGTGTGGTATGTCTCAAGCTGTACACACCAACAGGAACTATAACGTCATCATAATGTTTCCTAATATTGACAGACATGCATGTATGTGTTTTTTGGTGAATCCTGGCACCTCACAGTCAGATAGCTGTGACCTTTCCCATATGTAGCCTGGTGAGAGGGACATCAATGTGTCTCATGATGTAATCATCTATGAGTAATAGGCTTGATTTTGTGTATGCCTCAGGTGTTTCCTGGTGAGACAGTGGTGCGTGAGCTATTATGTGTACTTTGTTCTGCAGAGGTATGATTATGTGTAGTGAGCTTGCATGTGTGTTTCTGAGGTGTCAATTGTTTGTGTATGTGTGTGGCAAGGAGCTCCACACATGCAGGTGTGTGATGTGGGTGTGGGTGGAGTAGGAGGTGAGGTGTGCATGTCGGCAAACTGCTCATTGTCATATGTACTGACAAGTGTGTGAGACACCATGGAATCAAGGTTTGTAATATAGTCACATCTCTCACGTATTGTGTTTGTGAGGCATAGGAGTAGAGGGGTGGAGATGCTTTCCACATCTCGTCAACAGTCATTGATAATGCCATTAGCAATAGAGCCTTGCTTGTGTGTACATCACAGCAGGCCATCAATAGGCAGTGGCCTGAGAGATGCTGACATGTGACATGTTATCACCTTTACGCAGTTCTCCTAAGGTAAAACAGCACCGGATGGTGTGCCATAACATGGTTCTGGGAGTACAGTGCTCTGCCAGGCATGTGGCCCTTGCATTAACCATAGTCTTATTAGGCATGGTCGCAATAACATACCTACAAATGTGACAATGTACAACTTCAGCAAAGTTAGGGTCATGCTGCTACACCCTTGGGGTTGACAGTGTCAAACACACTGTCTGTAGGCACTTCTTGCAGTGAAGATGTGGATGTCCATGCATGCACAGAGAACTTGTTCAACTTTACATTCATAACTTTGGCCTTGCAACTTTGCAATGCCTGTCAAACAACCAGACAGCAAACTGGATGTTGTGTGACATAATGTGGCAACACAAGACATCTGTTCCAGTAACATAAATGTACAGTATGACATTCCTAGGACATGCTGGAGGTAGAGACACTTTGGCCAAAAGTGGCCACTCCTCTGCAGTCAGCCTCAGATCCATGTCACACAGATATTCACCATTAAGCTGTTGAAGGTCGGGCTGCATGAATTGCTGTGAAATTGTCACCTAACATGGATCACTGCCGCTGTGGTGCTTGTTCGAGCAACCTTGAATGTCTATGTCACCTGATATTGAAAATTATATTGTGATACAGCAGCTGTGCTCCTAAACATCATCTGGTCAGTACCCTAGTGAAATCCTAATAACCACAGAACACATGGTATAATACATGCAAACTCAAATGATCACCATGGTCGCTAATCAAGGCATCTACCTGGAAAAGGGTATATATAAAGCTTATGGAGCCTTGCATGACGTGGGATAACTATGTGGATGAACAAATAGGCTGTGGCCTGCTTCTCATCTTGAGCTTGGTTCTAACGTGTTGCTTCTGGTGAGAGGAAAAGTATAGGAGCCTAGTATCCCAGGAGAAAGTGGTTGCGTTGAGACCAGCAGTAGTAGTTTCCAAGCACCAGCAATTCAGGGTACTCCCCTCTTTCCAGCAATCTTCACAGGGTAATTGTGTCATTTCAGCACATACTGCTTGAGTAGTGTCCAACTACAGAATAACTGTGTAAAACCTCCCTCCTTACCTTCAAAGGGTGTATGTATTAAATTTCCTTCCAGTGTTCTCCTGTGATCTGTACAGACACATCTTGGATGACTATTTTCTTGGAAACCATGATGGAATTAACTGCAATACTGAGTTGCACACTGGACAACTAGCATGAAGTGACAAGCACTGACCCCAGATTTCCAGTTAGTCTGATATTTAAAGCCATGAAAAGAATTATCATGGGAACGATCAGTAACAATATAATACACCTACAGACACTGAACCAAACCTAGTTTGTTTTGCTCAAGGGCAGATCATGCCTATCCTAACCGGTGGACCTAATTGACTGTTAAACTATGCAATGGAGGTGGGGAAAGTGACTCACTCCATCTACCATGGCCTGCCTAGGCATTTGACACTATTAGGCCATCAGGAATTGTTAAAAAACTATAGAGGTTATTTATAAACTAGTATGTCAGCCAATGGATAGCCAAGTGTCCAACTGTCATTATCCAGAACAATAGCATTGGGTAGTCCACCACTACAATGAAGCCAGTCACCAGTGGAACTCCCTCACAAATCATTCCTGGGACTACCACTCTAGCCATTCCCTTCTCTACAGTCACAGCTACTGTCAGTGACCTCAGACTGACTACATTTGCAGTTGATTGCAAATTAGGACCTGTCACTGAATTCCACAGAGAACCAACAGTTATCCAGGATGGGTTCACAGACACACACACACAAACACATTCAGTTGTTGTCATTGATGATTACTAAATGCCAAGGAATGCATAATACTATCCTTTGGGAAGTCATCCACCCCTGGTAAATATCGTAGTGTCTGCATACTTCCAACAGTTGACCCAGTAGTCAGGGGCATATGGACACTGACAATGATCTAGCCTTTACTTTCACAGATCAGTAAGATGTGGGGATTCATTCAATGTTGCACAATCTATAGGGAAAGATATGGCATGTAAATCCAAGACTGTCATTGTTAACTGTATTTGGCACTCTTCACACCTATCATTGAGTGCAATGCCACTTTTGACATGTAACTACATGGGCATATCCGGCAACTGTAACAGCCAAAGAGGTTCCACAGTCCACCAATACATAGTGTACATAACATGTCATATGCAGACCATGTTAAGGTCGTAATTGTGTGTTCTGTCTCCTATATTCTTTGGAGGGGAGGTACATGACTGCCAGACTGGGTGGTGTCAGATCCCACCGTGTACCTCCTGCATATTGAAGAAAGGACTAGCACAATAATTACCTGTTCTACACACCTGCACCTCAACTGTGATATAAACAGAACATGCTGGAGAGACAGGTATGTAACCCAGAGACTACACCCTATATGTAACAGGCTCCCCATCCATGTGAAGCACACATCTGCTGTAATGCACATCATGTGCAAGTTATACAATGGGATACGGAACAAGACAATCATAACTGGTTTAGGACATGTGTCTAATGGACACAGAGAAATTGTAGATGGTACATCTCCCACATCACAGCTTGTAGATGTGTCAGCTTCCAAAACCCTGCTTATACTTATCAAGGTATCAGACCTTGCAAGAGATTAGGGATGCATGACTAAGCTGAAAGCAGCCATTGTTCTTGTTAGCCTGTTATACACATATGAATCTACAGAGGCATGCACCTATCCTGCTTTACCTTTCTGAAGACATTTTCCTTTTGTGCTGACATTCCATCCTGGACGCTGATGTTTATGGGTTTATTGTACCTGTGTACCCATAAGTGTGTCCTACACAATCTTGAAACTGAAACATAAACAATGCTATGAGACACCTTTCATTGTGTAAGTATACAGCCATTACAACATCATTCAGTATAATGTACACAAAATCATGCGGATTACTCATTACAATTTCCAGCATACAATTTCTGTTAGTGACCAGTACAAGTAGCATGTCAAAGGCAACAATGGATGAAACAAATACAGAGTAATTTATATAGTCACCCTGTGCATCAGACACATAGCTTTATTTCCCTGTGTCAATGGCAAGGATGACAGGGATGTGGCACAGGTATCATCACTTGCACAGCGTGTTTTGTGGGGGTGCAGGAGGCCTAGGCTGACCCAATAGGTTGGTAAGCATGTGTGTTAGTCAGGAAGAGAATCAGGCAAGATGGACCATGGAAATGTGATGTGTGTGTCTGTAGGTTCCCTGATTGTGACAGTGGTATGTGAGTGTCTGCATGAACATAGTCAAGCTCTGTGCTAGCCCTACATGTCTGTATGTTGGACAGCTTTGAACCATGCATAATAGAGCTGACAGTTCACCACATCCACCACCACTGAACATGGAAACTGGCTCTGCCATGGGTTGCACTGGCACCTACATGCCCAAGGTCAAAAGCAGGGTTACTACCTGAGGGTGACTGCTGTCTTTTGGGACTGTATCCTCCATGGGAACACCCAGGAACATGATCCCATGGCCTGCCACATCTTGGTGTGGAACAGCACACTCTCATCTGGAGCTCTGATGCTACAGGCAATAGGCATAGGCAGAGGGGGTGAACACTTTGCAGGACAGCAAGCTTTACGAGTAAGTGTGGGGCTTGTGGCAGCCTTGTTGTATAGGCAGAGCCAGATGGAGGCAACCCATCCCAATGGAAATTAGGTTATGTGTTCAAAGCAATTATATTAGCCAAAGGTATCACTAACAAAATAAAAGGCAAAATGCTTGGTGTGTCTTAGAAAAAGGTAGGGGATACATTAATCATTATGTCAAGCAGCTGGGCAACTGTCAAGTCATATGTTATGTGATGGTAGTCCCCTGTTACGTGTTGGCAACCACTGCATCTAACACAACCTCCATATATGTATGTTATTTGTGCAGCTGTGGTTGTCTGTAATGTCACTAGCAAATCATTGCTGGGCCACAATTTCAGTACACACTGCAACATCCTCTGGGAATTCAGGATAATGCATGACCTGACATTCTCTGCACTTTCTAGAGTTGTAATAGGAGTAGTTATGAATGGTCCTATCTGTAGGCCTTTGACTTATATTATTTAGAAGTAGACATGCCATTTGTACTGCTTTGGGTGGATAAATAGGTGATGAGACAGACTTACATATCTCAATTTATAATGTTGATGTCCACATACATGTATTTTCAGTTCTAGATGCAGCTGCAGTTGAACCTAGGACCATGTGTACCAAAATCTAATGTTCACAATGCATTTTGTATACTGAGCTACAGAGTCACTGTTACAACAGGTGTATTCTTACTTGTTGTAGATATCATTCCACAGATATCTGCTGTTATATGCCTCACTTTCATCTATTATTATGTGTAAGGCTTTAGAGTGCTGTATTTGTCTACCAGAGTCACGGTTAAAATCCTATTTTTCCATTAATGTTTTAGCAAGTGTATTTTTACATGTTGCACATATAATTGCAGGGTTTCCTGATATTAGATACCTCACTTACATCTATTCTTATGTGTATGGCTTTATACTGATGTATTTCTGTACTAGAGTCTCAATTACAGTACTATTTTTCTCTTACTCTTTTGGCTGATTTGTGTGATGCAGTGAGATGTGCAGTATTGCTTACATATGCTTAATGACAGGAACTTGATCATTACTATGTTTTGATTAAAACATCTGTGTTAATTATGTAGCTTGACAGGTTGATCTACTATTCTGCAGGTTTGATGGCCATGAGTTTGAAATTGGGTGCAGGTAAACTTTTTGAACATGACAATTTTTTTCAAACCCATATATCAACATAGTGCAATTTAGCATAGCTAAGCGTAGTGATGTGCGTGCGACATCATGCAAAAAAATCTCTAAAGAAAAGAAAAATGGGGAGATAAGACAGTAGCAAAATGGGGTGTAAGTAGGGGGGAAACATAGTGAAAGGCAGGTAGGTATGTGCAGGAAGGGTGTAGGAAAGAACCATAGCTATCCATTTGTTGTACAGCAACAACTATGCACTTTAACAAATTTTTTTTAGTTGAATTTGGACTGTCACCCCCAGAGAGAGAGAGAGAGAGAGAGAGGGGTGAGAACAACAGAAGTGTGTTGTCAAGCCAATTGGACCAATTAAGTGTGTCCAGTGGTCACATGTGGAAAATGGAGAGCTATGTATGGGATGATATTTTTTCTTGGGACAGGTGCCCAGTTTTTTTTTTTTTATTTTAAGGTGAGAGTAGAATGTTGAGGAAGGGACATAGGTACATGTGGAGAAGGTAAGTTGGGAAGGTGAGGAAGCTTTTGCAGACAGACAAGACAGCAGACAGGGTTGGTGTGTGACACAAGAGTGGGGTAAACACCTTGGTTGGGAGGGTGTTGTGGAATCCCAGTCCCATGGACGTCAGACACAGTAGCAGTGTGACTCAAGTCCTCATTCATGGGGCTGTCAGCATTGCTCCTTCACTGCTCCTGTGGAGGCAATGATTGATTTTGGTGGGTGTGGACAGCATGCTCTCCATCTGGCGTAGGCGTGCACCAAGAGTTTGGAGCAGCAGCCTATGCACCATGCCTGGCAGTTCCTCACAGGTGACATAATCAACCCCCTCCACCTCCACTCCTAGAGGAGGGACCAACCCCAGCATCTGGGGTAGAACCACCCAACAGCACAGGTAGTGCAGGGACAGCAGGTGGTGCTCCATCAGGCTGCAGCTAAGATGTGCTGGGCCAAAGTGCCACAGCTGGGGGAGCCAAGGTAGGTGGATCACCTGGAACTGTCCTACCTTGTCCCACTGTGGGAAATAAATATAAATATAAGGTGAGAATAAACATAACCAAACAGATGTTAGTATTAACATTATAGAAAATAATGATTAATGAAATGAAATAGAAAGGAATATAATGAAAAACATAACGATAAATAATATTATTTTAACAGCAAAGAAATATGAAATTATACATAAGGCCAACATATGAGGTGGTTACAAAAATATATATTAATATCAAATCATAATAATAAATAATACTAATAAATTAAAGAAGAGAAGGGGTGGGGTTGAGAGAGAAAAATGCCATTAGTAACTTCACAGGTAATATTACTACACAGACTACTACTACATACTTCCACATAAGTAAGATTACAGTTGTGAGAACACTGACTGCAACTACTGTATAGATGATGTTGCACATACATAGCTCTCAACCTGTTAGCGTGGGACAGTATGGGCCAAGCTCTAACACATGGTGATACAGAGGCACAATTACAGGAAACAGTTGTACATAATGTGTCCATACATTAGTAACAAGGTGTTCTGATAACAGATTTGCCAATAAAATTGCATTCCAAGCAATGTCATTTATCTGCTGATCGAGGAGCAGACATATGGGGCATTAGTCATTACATTCTGAAAAATCATGACAGTTGAGAGGTATTTTCATGTACACTAAGTAGACTAGACAGCTGGTGATTTCTTAGTGAGATGCCATGAGATTAGAATCCACAAGCTGTGACTACAAGGAAAATGTGTACTTAATTTAATAATTAACTGGTGTCAGATTAGAACACACATGCAGTGAATACAGGAAGAATGCACACTTATTTGCAAAGATTACTTATCAAAGCAAAATCCTGTTTTAAACTTTATTGATAATGTTCCTTAAAATCTGGTATTTATTCTCATGGATAGCGGCCCAGGACTTCAGCTACCTTACCCATATACCTTGTTCCTCGACTGGATGGAATACACAGCATTATTTCAGACAAAATGGCCAGAACACAAGCTTGAACCTTACAGTGGGTATTGCACTACATTTATTTCAGACAGTTGATTTTTCAGTCTGTATTCATTTACATTTCACAGTTGACTGGTGTCAGATTTGAACACACATGCAGTGAATATGGAATAATGTGCACTTATTATTTGAAAACATTTTACATATCAAAGCACCATCACGCTTAAAAAAATATCGATTAATGTTGCTTCAAGTCTGGCATGTAGAGCATGGATAGCTGTGTAAGACTTTTAATAAATAACCCATATACCCTCACCATTAATTAAGTGCAACCTACACCATATTTCGCATAATGAGCAGGCCAGAACAGTGACTGCTAAGCTGAGTAGACCCAAAAATTAACTGATGTTTGGAAGCTATACTACAAAGTACTGTATGTTTACTTGATT
Organism: Protopterus annectens; assembly: GCF_019279795.1. Taxonomy (NCBI): domain Eukaryota; kingdom Metazoa; phylum Chordata; order Ceratodontiformes; family Protopteridae; genus Protopterus; species Protopterus annectens. The sequence goes on along the minus strand of NC_056730.1, from coordinate 385,032,629 downwards.
TAACTTGCTTTAACATTTCAGGTAGGCAGTGACACAATGCTAAACATGTTATGTGTCACAGGTATGTGATACCTGACTGTTAAGACTGCAAACTCTGTAAATAATTTATTATAAAAGTACATTATGCATTAGGTTATTACTTTGATGTTTCCCTATTTACCACACTATCGACTCATCCTGGCCAGGCGCCCTGCATGGGACTGGACATTGCGAGCCCTCTCTTCTGCAGCTGTTGTAAGAGAAGCAAACCATTATGCATACCAGTTTTTTTTAGTCTCTCTGGCTGTTGCTTCATCTCATTTCATATCCTGTGCATTTGGGCTTGTTACTGTTTCTTTTACTTCTTCTATCCATTCAGCATCTTTATTATGTTCACCATAGTCTTCATAGATATTTCTCCAAAATGTGTCTATCTCTTCTTTTTTTCTGTGGTGTTTCTATTCCTTTTGCTTTTTTTCCCAGTTCTCTATAAAAGGTTTTTGGGTCATCAATGAATTCCTTATTTTGTACTTTTCTTTTATATTTAAGTGCATATCTTCTAGGTTTTTCTGCCTGTGCTAATACCTTAAGTTTATTACTCGCAAGAGTGTATTATAGATTCTGGTCTGTTCTAATGCTGCATGTTGCTTTTATCACATCTATCTTCCTTAGTATTTTTGTTGATCTGTTCCCTCTACTGTACTTTTTTAACAATGAAATTCTTGTCCTAGTTGCTTTACAGTCTTTTCTATTCAATACTTCCATGATGGCATTTGATTTATTCTCTTCCTTTCCCTTATTATTCTCTGTTTTTGGAGTAAGAAAATGATCGGTTACTAATTTAGCTGCACAATAATATATCCTATTTACTTTTGTCAAGCAAATTCTTGTTAATAATCTTGATTGCTATGTTCATTTCTTTTATCAGACTTCTAACATTTTGAGTCTTATTGACTTTCTGTAATATATTTCCTTCATCAGCAATACTACTCTCTTTCTCTTGCAGATTTCACCACCCTTCCTACAGTGAAGGGCCTCCGATGTAATGCAAGTTCCAATATGCACCTTTCTAAACTGTTTCCTTTCTGAAATGAAAGCCCATTGAGGCCACCTAAATCCAACTATGCACCAGCTCAGAACAATTAACCTCTAAGGTCACAGAAGCCATGCTATGTGCAAAACATGAACTGACTGCTTTCTTCAAACAGGTACCTCTAAGGTTAGGTATGTCCTGAAACACACTAGCTCTAAACTGCTATCTGCAACCACGGGCCTGTGAAGACAGGAAAGTCCAGATACCCACAAGCTATAAACTAATTGCTTTCTGCAAGGAAAGAAAATCTGAGTTAATTTAAAACGCACTACTCACAAGCTCTGAACTGACTGTCTTCTGCTATCATGGAACTCTAAGGTCAGGTGAGTCCTGCAAAGCATGAGCTTTAAAGTGATTGCTTTCTGCAGCCAAGGCCCACTAAGGTCACGTAAGTTTTGATACACTCTAGCTCTAAATTGATTTCTTTCAGTGACAAAGGGCCTTTGAGTGCAGGTAAGTCCTGCTATGTGACAGTTTTAAACCAAATGTTTTCTATAGCTATTCATCTTTGAAGTCATAAATGTTGCACTAGGCACCAGCTCTAAATGGGTTCTGAGCTTCTGAGGTCAAGTAAGTTCCACAACTTACCACCTCTAATCTGATTACCTTCCAGAAGAAAGGGCCTCTGAGTTCATATAAGTTCCTCTGCACACTAGCCCTAAATTGATTTCTTTAGAAAATTCGCAGGTCAGGTGGGTTCCTTTATGCATCAGCTCTAAATTGATTGTTTTACACAATGAAGGTCCCTGAGGTTGGAAAACTCCCATCTCACCCACTAGTTCTTTACTGATTGCGTTCCACAATAAAGGGTCTCTGAGTTCAGGTAAATCTGCTACACGCCAGCACTAAAGAGTTTGCTGTCTGCATTGATTGGTCACTAAGGTCAGGTAAGTCTGACTAATGACCAGCTGTATACTACACCAGCTCTAAACTGATTGCTTTCAGCAACCAATTCCTTTTTAGGTCAGATAAGTCTTAACATGCATAAAAATATGACCTATCTGCTTTCTGCAGCCAAGTGCCTCTGAGGTCAGGTATCCAGCTTTACACTAATTTCCTACTTCAGTCAAGGTCCTCTGAGATCAGGTTAGACTAAATGAGCACTGGCTCTAACCTGATTGCTTTCTGCAACAATAGACCACTGAGGTCATGATAGTCCCATTATACACCAGCTATGAAGTGAATACTTTCTGCAAAAATGAGCCTCCTAGGTTAGATATATTGCACCACAACACATCAGCTCTAAACAGATTGCTTTCCACAATGAAGAGTTACTGAGATCAGATGAGTCTTGCTACACTCCATCTTTAAACTGCTTCCTTCCTGCAAGAAAGGGCTTATGAGGTTATAAGTCCCTATATATACTATCCTTATGCTGATTACATTCTCTAACCAAGGGTATATAACATCTTATAACACCTGATATGAACAAACTAGGCCTAAACAGATAGCCCTCTGCAACCAAAAGCCAGTGAAATTAGGTAAGTCCTGATGTTTACCAGCTCTAAATTGATTGATTTTTGCAACCAGGATCCTCTAAGGTCAGATAAGTCCCTCTGCAGACTTGCTTTGAGCAGATTGCTTTCCGCAGTCAAGGACATCTGAGGTCAAGTAAGTCACATCCTGCTCCAGCTCTAAACTGACTGCATTTTACAACCAAGGGCTCCTGAGATCTGGTAAGACATGCTATGCACCATAGGTTTATAGGCAAGTACTAGGCTAGTTGCCCTTGTGGGCCATTTTATGCCTAGCCAGTTTCCTTTTCAAAGGTAAGAATCAAGTCCTGTTCCTTGTGTATGTGAGGTAAACACCTTAACTATTACACCAACCCTGCAACTCTCTAAAATTATTGCTTTCTATATCCATGGACCTCTGAGATCAGATTGGACCCTCTATGCACCTGCTTGAAACTGAGTGCTTTCTTTAGTGAAATATCACTGAGTTCAGGTAAATCCAGTTATCCACCAGCTCAGAACTGCAATCAAAAGTCAGTAAAATCAGATAAGTCCTACCATGTACTAGTTATAAACTGATTGTTTTTTGCAACCAGGAGCCTCTATTGTCAGATAAGTGTCTCTACACACGTGTTCTAAGCAGATTGCTTTCCGCAGCCAAGAATATCTGAGGTCAGGTAAGTCCAACTCTAAACTGATTGCACTTTACAGCCAAGGTCTCCTGAGGTCTGGTAAAAACATGCTAAGCACCATAGGTTTATAGGTTCATAGGCAAGTACTAGTCTAGCTGCCTGTCGTAAGTCCCTATACATACTATCCCTAAGCTGATTGTGTTCTCCAAACAAGGGTCTCCAGGATCATATAAGTCCTGCTATGAACTATTTCTAAACAGATTACCTTTTGCTAAATTGTGCAAACCTTGCAGAGGTGCAAAATACATTTCTATAAAATACAAAGAAACAGTACTTTTAAATTAATAAGATATGCCTGCATTATATCTCAGAAGAATAAAATTGATATAAATGTAATAATTCCACACCAAAATAAACAAGACTACAAAGGAACTCAAGATGAAAGAAGGGAACAGAAAGAAGCTTAGAGCAAACAACAGTGAGGGATCCAGAATCAGCAATATTAAAGGAGAGGAACAAGCAGGGAATGGCCCATCATCCATGAGATATAAGGGAAAGTATGACAGAGTTGGTAATATGAGAATGAATGCAGGAAAGTATAGTTAATGGGTGAAAGATGAATGTACTGGAGAGGGAAGAAAAAGATGCCTCCCCCTCAGACAAAAGGGAAAACAGTTATGACTGGGAGAAATACTTAAATGAGTGGAACAGTGATGAGGAGGAATGTTCCAGTCCAGGACTGAGTTTGAAGTGCAGTGAATTGTGCAGGGAGGAAATGAGAAAAAGAGAGAGAGAGTGAGAGAAAGGCCACAGAGATGGAAAAAGTCAGAGAAGAGGACTATGGACTTCTAGGTCAAGATATCTTTGATATGGACACCAAATAAGAAGCAAAGCTATAAAGAGGCTAAGATTATCAGTTAAGTAATGAAAAGAGGAGAAAGGGAATGCGGTGCTGTGGCTTGTTGTAGTTCAGTGCATTTTTCTTTCTTTCTTTTTTCTCTTTTCTTTTCTCTTATTATTTTCTTTATATTGCCTAGATATAATATCCTTGGTACAGAGGAAGACCGACATGTTCCTGAGACATGTTGGAGAGACATGTGAGTAGAAAGAGAAACAAAAATGTTTGCTGATAAACAAAACAACACATACATAGAGGTAAAAATGCAATGTAAGGACAAATGGTTTAAAAGTGTTTTCATAAGACATGACTTGAAGTCAGTTAGGATTTGAATAAATATGTAAACATAATTATGATTAGAGAGAAAATTTTGTGAATAACTGCAGAAAAATGGAAAGGAAGTGAAGATTGTAATAGGGAGAATCCATGTCTTAAGGTATGCAATATATGTTTCACAAAAAAATGCATGTGATAGTCATTTCTGTGTGCAGACATAAGGGATGCAAGTCTCTTTAAAACAATTTTGGGCAGGAAACACAAAGGAAAAATACAAAAATTAGTATATTATAGGGATGAGAAGGGTTAAAAGAAGATAAAGATTGTTTACCGAACACTGAGAAAAAAAGACAGCAGAGTTCCAACAGCTGTGCTAGGTTGATTTAAGAATAGTACTAACTCCCTTATCCAACATTTCCTAGAATTTATAAACTCAAACACCCTGGATCAACTGGTCAACACTCCCACCAGAGGTGACAACATATTGGACCTGGCCATCACCAACATGGGCGACTGGTGTTCCACACCGGAGGTCAACTCTTCATTGGTTAGATCTGACCATAAACAAATCACTTTGGATATCCACATTCCACCCTCACCCCCGGACAAGGAAACCACCGTGAAAAACTTTTCAAAAGCAAACTTCACGTTACTTAAGACCGAGGTGGAAAGTTTCAAAGCCCCCATGCTAAAGGATAATGCTGTCCAAGCTGCAAAATTCTTTACTAATGCATTCTACGGGCACCTACAAGAATGCATGGATTGTGCTATCCCAAGCAAAACCAAGACTCACTCCTCCAAGAAAAGGAAACCAGTCTGGTGGACCCTTACCATAAATAAGCTATACAATAGAAGGAGGAAACTAGTACAGAAAAGAGTAAAATCCCAAGAAGGGAAGACATCCCTGATCAGTATCAGCAAGAAACTACGATCCTTCATAAAATCATCCAAGGTGAGCTTCGAAAGAAAAATTGCCAAGGACTCCAAAGATAACCACAAGACATTCTTTATCTATGACAAGAATATAAGTGGCAATGCTCAGATCTGCTCGGAGTTAGTGCAGAATGGCACAAAATACACTGAACTGACTGACTTCACCAACATCCTGGCAGACAGGTTCAGTGCAAACTTCACCCCCCCCTCTCATGCCCAAAAGGGCCCATAACCATACCAGAAGAATTTAGAGCCCCTGAAATCACAGACACTCAGGTTAAAACAGCCCCCTCCAAAGTCAGAAACACAGCATCAATGGGACCAGACGGTGTCCCAGGCTGCATCCTACATGAGCTCAAAGACGAACTAACCCCTCACCTAAACACACTGTTCAAACTCAGCCTCTCAACAGGCTACATACCCATAGAGTGGTACACAGCAACGGTTATTCCGCTCCACAAAGGTGGAGCCACAACAGACCCATGGAACTATTGCCCTATAAGCCTGACTAGCTTGGTCTGCAAGGCTATGGAGTGCATCATCATGGAACTCATTAACAGAGACATTGGGAACCTCCAAACCCTGGACAATACCCAGTTCAGCTTTGTTAAGGGCAGATCATAACTCCTAAACCTGGTGGACTTCTTTGAGACAGTTAACCAAGGCTATAGAAGAAGGAAAGGTGGTACACACAGCCTACCTAGATCTCGCAGAGACTTCAATACCATTCACCATTCTGGTATTATAGACAAGCTCCAAAGACGAATGAGATAAGAAAACTCAATTTATTTAAAACATAAAACAAAGCTTTCTGGAATAAGTGTATAATAATAATAAGTGTATCGGCCATGAAAACTAAGCAAACTGATTTTTTTTAAACCTCACACAGTCAATAGTTCCGAACTTGCCCAAGAAGGTAGACACAAGGAGTCGGCCTCAGTCCAGAGGTCACTCCCAACAAAATTTCAACTTGAATGTAGGCAAAAGGAAAAACAACAGTCCCTTGCCAAACAACAAACAGGTGCGAAAGTGACTGGTAAGCTGAATGCATCAGTTGTGAATCTATCTTCCTTTATTCTGACTGCCGATATGGAGAAGCTTCTAGATAAAGGCTTACAATTCATTGTAAGTGGTAACGATACCATAGGTGAAGCCCTGAATGATTTAAAAATATTTGTGCGAAATGTTAGTTTGAAAATGTTTTTTAAGGATATGTATAATGGTGTTCAAGAGAAGCTGAAGAAAAAAAGTGTGTTTATTCCTAATAATTTTCCTATATTGAACGCTTTTAATTCTGTCTGTGAGGAAGAGCTAAGACAGTTATATGATGATGTGTCTAAGCATAAACTAAAAACGCATTCATATAATATAACGTATGGTGAGAATGAGGCCTATAAGTCATTAGTTGAAAATAAAAACATCATAATCAAACAGGCAGATAAAGGCGGTGCTATTGTGATTTTTGACAAAGCTAACTATCTTGAATTAATGCATAATTTCTTGGATGATAAACAAACATTTAAGGAGATTGCTTTGGTCGATGTTAAAAAGATCATCAGTGATGTGAATATGTTTGTATATGATTTACAAGCACAAGGTGATATTAGCATAGAACTCTTTAATTATTTTTCTGTTTCAACTCCGGTCATTCCAGTTGTTTATGGTATTCCTCAGTTACATAAATCTCTCACATTGCCACCGATGAGGCCCATTGTATCAGGGAGAGGTTGGTCTACAGAACCTCTATCTATTTATATTCAGGAAAGACTTGGTAAATACCTGACTTTATGTTCTAGTTACATAAAGGATACGGGAGCTTTTTTGAAGAAATTAAATCAGTGGTGTTTTATAAATAAAGAACCTGAGTACATAATGGTGACTATGGACATAGCATCTTTGTTCACAGTCATACCTAATGACTATGGAGTTGATGCCGTTCGTAGTTTTCTATGTGAAAACACTGATATTAAAGGGAGAGATATTGAAGTTTTGTGCAGTGTGCTGGAAATAATTTTGGAGAAAAATGTTTTTATGCTTAAAAAACAATACTATTTACAGACTTCTGGCGTGGCTATGGGTACTCCCATGGCAAATACATATGCCAACATTATTTTAAGTCAATGGGAAAGAATATATATATATGGCAATAAAAATCTATATAAAAATAATATATTATTCTACTAACGCTTTGTAGATGTTTGTTTTCTCCTATGGGAAGGAACACAAGAGCAATTAGCAAGTTTTGTTTCCTATTTAAATAACACCACTGAATTTTTTAAATTTACCACGTGTTCATCTAACATTAAAATGTCTTTTTTTGGATGTTGAAATACACAAAAATCGTGTTAATATGTTAGAAACTTCAGTTTTTTCAGAAGAAGGTACAAGTTAATAGATATACACATGCAAATAGTATGCATGCTAACCACGTATTCCGCGGAATAGTTAAAAGTCAGCTATTGCGTACTAGTAGACTTAATACAGATTTTTATAAATGTGAGCAACAAATTACATTTAATTGTAACTAATCTCAGCTGCCGGTGAGTGGTGGAATTTTGAATTAAACTTCAAAACAACATCTTGTATTTTTTGTAAGAATTTTATCCAAAGTAATTCATGATGCAATATAATGGCCATGTGCATGTAGCCATGCATATATTATATTTCTGTTCATGATGTACAATTACTTTTTAAGGGGATAGCATTTTGTCCAGACAATGGCAGAAATTACTTCAGCTTCAAATATTTTAACTGTTAATTATAACGGTGCAAGTGAACTAGTAAGGAAGATGGCTGTGGAAGACCTTTGTCACCATTCCCATAAAAGGATTCTGCATCTTTAATTCCTATTCAGAATGTATAACTGAAAAAAGTCCGGAATGTTGGGTGGGTAGCAGTGCAGAAGTTTATTGCACCAATCAGTAATTTCTGGTCGCTACTCTGGGCATTGTGGTGTGTGGGCAATAGTATGGACTGGTGGTAGAAGTAAAGTTTGTGAGTTCTTTCTACAACCCAAAATTGGCTTTATGTAGCTTAATTTATGGGATGACTCGCTCACCACATATAACACATACTGCGTATGTGTAAAAATGAGTCAACAGGCATTATACCTCTCAACCTCTTAACACAAGAAATCTGGAAAAAAGACTGAAATAATGGGGGGACAAAGCCCCCAAAATAGGGACAGATCTTAAATGTTGCTTTTATAAACTTAGAAAGCAGTTAGGATAACTGGATGTGTGGTAGCATGCATTTTCTGAAGGAAATGAAGTCTGAAACACAAATGTGTCATTATTTGTTCATTATTTAGTCACTTCAGTATTCCGTGATTTGCCAGAAAACCACAGATTTTATGTCATAGTTCATACTGGTGTGAATGACCTGAGACATATCTCGCTAGACTATATGAAGAGAGACATGGTCAAGCTCTCTGAGTATGTGTCTTAGGCAGGTATGTCCCTAGCCTTGAGCAGCATACTACTCTCACCTAGAATGATGCCACAGTATAAACAAAAAACAATTGATTTCAATAATTGTCTTAGTTTTTGGTATCATACCAAGGAGATCCAGTTCCTGTCTGCCAGGGAAGCCATGGTCAATAAACCTCACTGCTCTAAAAGAGATGGTTTGCACCTGGCACTCCTAGACTTTCAGCTGCTGGCAGAGGCTCTTGCCTCCACCATAGGGTTTTTTTAAGCAAGATCTTGAAAACAACATTACCAGTGTAAAATTAACCAATCAGAACAAAATAAGGGTCATGCTGCTAAATGCTAGGAGCTTAAACCTAAAACTGCACTCCCTGGAAGTACTTCTATCACTAGAAGATGTACATGTCTGCGCAATCACAGAAACCTGGTTTAAGGCCTCAGAGAGCAGAGAGTACCCTGGCCCTACAAGGCTACAATGCCTTCCACACCTTTAGACTGCAAAATGAATGTGTGAAAACCAAAGGAGGTGGTGTTTCAATCTATATTAGAGATAAATTCACCTCCTGTCTAGTTAGACTGGACAACTCCATGGAGTTACTCCAGGTTCGGGTTATGCTTGGTAAGACCCCCATTCAAGTCCTAGCCTGTTATAGATCCCCCTGTATGAGTTACGACACCCATGAAGCCTACTTAACCAAACTGAAAACAATTCAAATTTTACCGAACACACTGGTTATGGGGGATTTCGATTAGCCCACCATCAACTGAGAAACCTACTCTAGCCCAAACTCGCTAGCACAAAAGTTCCTTGACTTTATGAATTCAAATGCCCTGGTGCAAATTGTCCATACACAGACAGGAGGAAAAAACATTCTACATCTCACCAACATGTCAAGCAGGTGCACGGCTGCAACTGTTGGACCCTCATTAGTTAAAACTGTCCACAAATCAGTCACCTTTGAACTCACACTAACACCAGAACTCACAAAGGGTGAAATCAGGCTAAAAACCTTCACCAAGGCAAACTATACCCTCCTAGGTGAAGTTATAAATGCATTCCATGCCCCACCCCAAGCTGAAAGTGGTAATTACACTGAAGCTTAAACTAAAGCCTTATACAATCACTTGCATAAGTGTATAAAATCAGCTGTACCAGGTAGAATCAAAGCAAAACCCACAAGTAAAATCAAGCTTCCATGGTAGACTTCCATCATCAACAAACTCTACAATAAATGCAAAATGTTGCTGTCCAAGAAAACAAAGACAAGGACCCAACAATGGAAAAGCACCCTCCTCAGCCTTAGCAGGCAAATAGGACAACTTGTCAAATCCTCCAAGAGCTCTTTTGAGAGAAACCTAGCAAGTACTGCCAAGGATAACCATAAGGCCTTTTACAGATGCCTATGTAACCTAAAGGGCAGGACCCAAGCATGTGCAGAACTGATGGGCAATGGTGTCACACACACTGACCTCACAGAAATAGTGAACCCACTAGTGATAGGTTTTTTGAAAATCTCACTACCTTATCTCCTCCTAACTTACAACAAACCCTCCCCCACCCCCCCATCTTACATATCTGAAGGGCAGGTCATCAAAGCCCTGTCCAAGGCAAAGAACATGGCCTCTATGGAACCAGGTGACATCCCAGGCTCTCTTCTAAACAGGCTAAAACATGAGCTAGCATCACCACTAGGTACCCTTTTCAATTATAGCCTAACCACAGGCTTTGTTCCTGCAGAATGGAGAACAGCTACAGTTATTCCCCTCCAAAAAAAGTAGACTAGCAACAGGTCCTGGAAATTAGAGACCCATAAGCCTGAACAGCCTCACCTGTAAGGCTAAGAAATGTATTATTATGGGCCACACAAATAAAGACATAGGTGACCTCCAAACCCTGGATCCTACCCAATTCGGCTTCATGAAGGGCAGGTCTTGTCTGTAAAATCTGGTGGATTTCTTTGAAAGTATGACCAAGGCCATTGAAGAGGGCAAGTCTGTGCACACAGCATACAATGACTTGGCAAAGGCTTTTGACACAATCCCACATTCAGGCATTACCGATAAACCTAGCAAACTGAATGTAACCCCCTTTGTTGTAAGATGGGTTGCCAACTGGCTCACAAACTGGCACACACTATTAAAGTGGGTGATGCCACATCAACCATCAGACCTGTTACCAGTGGGGTGCCACAGGAGTCAGTGCTGGGCCTCCTACTGTTTAGTATATACTTCTCAGCAGTTCAGGTCAAAAGCTAAAGGGTTGTGGCTGACCAAGTTTGCAAATGACTGCAAACTAGGTGCAATCATTGAGTCCCCAAATGATGTCAGTATACTCCAGAACGGTGTCACACAGACCGATGACTGGTATGTTAGTCACAGTTTCAAACCGAATGCAAAGAAATGCATCACCATTCCCTTCTGCACAAACAATGTCCCTTCACACTATCAAATCAACAACAATGCCCTAAGTACCCATGATACAGTAAGGGACCTGGGATCACAGGTTGACCGCCACCTTAACTTTGACCACCACATGTCTACCATTGTAAGGAAAGCTGTTCCATGTAGCTCACTTGATTAGTAAAGACATTGCCTCGAGAGCAAAAGAAGTTATAACCCCCCCTATATTTGGCACTTATCTGGCTCATAATTGAGTATAATGCCCCATTCAGTCTGTACCGTACTAAGTATCTGCAGCAATTAGGGAGACCTCAGAAGCTTCTCCACCATGTGCCTTATACAGACTGACTAAATTCCCTGTCACTATTCTCTGTATTGTATAGACTTCTTAGGGGAGATTTATACCTGGCCTACAGAGCAACCCAAGACCCAAACCTAATGAACTTACTGCATATCTATAAATCAAATGGGTCTAGGGCTACCCATTCCAGGGACTTAAATATGGCTTGCAAATTAAATAGGACATGCTGTAGGGACAGATTTATCTCCCAGTGACTGCCACGTCTTTGGAACAGGCTACCAATTCATGTAAAACAGAACACCTCTATGACACTGTTCAAGAGGAACCTAAATAAGTGGATAGGGCATCATAAATTCTTAACAGGGATAGTGCTACAACCCAACTGGACATGGGCAGTCATCACTAAATGTAATGTACTTCTACGGTATTACATTGGGTTGAAATGGCTAGGCTTTAATGACCTCTGGGTCAATAGCCTAGTAATCTCCTATGAGGGACAGACCAAATATTTGAAGTGAACATCTGGACATTCTGCAAAAAACTGTACAGTTGAGAGGTATGGCAGGCATATTTCTCAATTAGCAGACTGCTAATAATAGTTCACTTTTAAATAGTCGTAGCTCATTAATGCTGGCAATGACCATGCTCCTGTAAATAAATCAGTGAATGTATTGTATTTATTGATTGAGAACTTGACTTTCATGGCTTTTTTTTTGGTCATCTAACTTGTAGGCGGTGATGAAGGGGCCCCCAAATGAGGAATTCACCCCAGATGCCAAAAGGCTACTTGCACTTCTGGCCATTGCTTGTGGGCCTGTATGGTATCAGGGATACTTCTCTGGATGCTACTGTGTATAAATGTAAATTAAATGGAGAAAGAAAAAAAAAAAAATATATATATATATATATATATATATATATATATATATATATATATACACACACACACACACACACACACACACACACACACACACACACACACACACACACACACACACTATGGATCGCATTGCCATGGTTACCTTCAGCTTGCCAAACCCTTTCTCTTTATTCAGAATCCTATGCCTCACAGACAGTCTTTATCAATACCTGAATAGTTTTACTAGCATTTCCCAGCCATTTACATAGTTTTGTAAAACTACTCATCCCCCACCTTTAGACTCTAATATAACCTCATGATAGCCATATATCTAATCGTCTATGAATCTGCTTTATATCCCACTTCTTAACTATTAACATTTTCTGCCCAACCTAGCAGCTTCCCTCTCCTCAATGTCTTTGAATGTCTAAACACTAATCACATGATCTGTTATCTGTTTGACAAACCCAGTAGTACACATCTTCAAATGCTCAATATTTAGCATCTACTGAAGCATAAGTATCTTTTATACTGTTATAGTTGCCTTTATTTCATAATGGTGTAATATAATTAGCAAATGAATGTGGAACTGTTGATATATGTTCATGTATATTATTGAATGTCTGTTAAAAAATGTTTGTAATATGTTGGATCTTTTCTCCCCGGGCCTCCATGGATATGGATTTTTGACTAAACTGAGTCAGAAAAATCTGGTAAACAGAAGCTAAATGAAAATAAATAAAATAAAAAAGAGGGCAGGGAAGAAAAAAAATACAAATGTAGTGAAAATATTAGGGAAAAACATCAACTGAGTCTGATCACTTTACCTGTACTATAATACAACAGTCATTATACAAGCACTCGACTCTAGCAATGATGTGCCAATATGTAGAGCAGTCCTGAACCTACAGTCTTTACCTTCTGCAACATTAAAGGCACATCACTTATACGCTGAGCTACAGCAACAATCAGGCATTGGCATTCAAGGAAACACACTAATGGTGTGTGCCACACACTTGTAGAATGAAAGAATAAAGGGAACAACAATGTGCTACCCCTCACCTGCAACCTCAAAAGCACTTCATGTCCATGCTGAGCTATAGCCAAAGACAGAGAGAAGCTTAATGGCAAACACACCAGTGATGTGTCACACACTTGTTCAATGAAAGAGACATTATGCATCTCCTAGGGGACTTGAACCTAGAACTTTCATCACCTAAAACCTCAAACATATGTCATGTACATGCAAAATATACAGTAGCAATCAGAGACAGGATATTAGGGAAACACATGCTGCTCCATCACCTTGGTTTTCCATTGGACCAAGTGGTTAGAATTTCTACATTTGCTATCACTGCATTGGTGGTCAAATTGTTCATCAATATGAGGTATGCCTATAGAACATGTGACATCTTGTGCCAGGCTGCTCCAGGACTCTCTTTGATATTGTGGAACTTGGCACTGCTCATCAAGAAGCCTTGGCTTCTAATGGTGATGAATGGATATTTTTTGGGATATAAACTCATTTTCCAAAGCTATAGTTGGCAGTACAATACTTTGCAAAGAGAAGTGCTTTTGTGGTCATGCCTGATTTTGTCTGTGACAACTGTCAGATAATGATGGTCAGTTCATTTGCTCTGCTGGTGCAGAAAAGGCCAATTGAAGTAGTGTATGATGGTGGCTGTACATAATAGTTGAAGGTGTGAATTAAGGTAGCCTAACCCCTTTCTATACAATGAGCAATAACCATACTCATCAGTTTCCTCTCAGCAGTGACATTGTTTTACACTATATCCTGTGCACAGTACCGGCAAGGTGATTTGGAAGCCTTAAATGGCTATGGGTGAAGTACGTTTATCTATGTTATGACCAGTCAAAAGGGATGAAATGGGAGGAAAGAGATGAAAAGAGGAAGCAAGCAAATGGCAGAGCAAAAGAAAATCATCTAAGGAGTGAGCAGGATGGAGGGGGAAATCCACTAAATATTTTTTGCAGGACAGGTGCTCATTTTTCACATATAAATAGAAGGTAAGTCAGGAAAGGAAGAAAAGGAAGTAAGAGGAAGGTAAGAGGGTTAGGATAGGTAGCAGGGGAAGACAGGGAATAATAACATGGTGTGTAGTAACACAATGAGAAAAGAAGGAAACACTGGTGAAGGAGACATCAGACAGAGGGAAGACTATGATGTGGGAAGGCTATACTACTATAGACATAAAAGGGAGGGGAACACCAGAATGGGGTATAGGAAGGGGTTCTGCAGCTGCAGCCCCTCCAGCTGTGATCCAGCATGAAATTACTCACCAACCTGGCTACCATCACCACTAGCTCTGCCTTAGAGACAGTTCCACAAAGGTAAGCAAATCAGTGTATCACTGAGTAATGTTCTCCGTCCGGAAAATGTGGTCATCTAATTTTCTCTCAATTATCTCCCCACAATATCTGTTAGCTGTTGTTGGGTGACAAATGTGTCACCTCTACTTGCACTGCTACTGGTGGGTACAACAGTTACAGCATCTGGTGCAGGGCTATCTGTAGTCAGTGATGCAGGTAGGGTAGGGTAGGGGATGTGGAGATGACAGTGGCAAGCTGTGACCCACATGTTGTTGGTGCTTCTGGTGGGGGGTGGTGGGCAGAGATGCTCTCACCTCTAGGTGTCCAGTAGATATTGCCTACTGGATGGGTGCAGGTCTTGATGCTGCTGCATATAACAGTAAAAAAAATGGAGAGAGACAAAATAAATGTAAGTGATAGAAAGGACAAAGAGAGAGTTGGGGGCAGAGAAGTACAAATGCAATAAAAAAAATAAAGCTCATATTCATATAATATACTTTTCTTTGGTAAAATTACATGTACTATACTTGCATGAATAAATTCATTTTTCAGTTTAATAACAATTTTAGCATAGACAAGTTAGAAAGGAACTTGAACCTACAGCCATCTTCATCTACATTCTGAAGAACGAAGTATTAACATCTTGAACTACTTGAACAAACCAGCAGGGGGTCTGCAGTCCAAGACACAGTAATGTAATGTCAGAGACAAATTTACAAACTGAAATAAAAAATGCTGCTCAGATATATATTCCCTCGTGAGTACCATTAGTGAAGGAAACAAATATATTGAAAACGTTTTTGTGGCACAAAAATAATGTTGCTCATTTTGTATTTCCGTCCTCTAATCTTGCAGTTACTATAATTAGACACACACCTCAAATTAGAAATAATCAAAACATACGTGGGAGGGAGACTTGAATCTGCAGCAATCATCACACTGTGGAAGCACAGCCACAGCATTCTGAGACACTTGTTCAAGTAAATGGCAGGATGCACACACACACACACACACACACACACACACACACACACACACACACACACACACACACACACACACACACACACACACACACACACACACACACACACACACACACACACACACACACACACACACACACCACACACATGCACACACGCACACACCACACACGCACACACACACACACACACACACACACACACACTCATAACATTCAACACTTATACTGCTACATTTGAACTATGGAAGTTAGCACAGAAATGTCAATTACGTATAAAAGCTGTAGGGTACAAAACTGTCCAGACTACCTGAGTAGATGCTTAATATTAAAAACTATACTGTCTAAACCAGGTATACTAATCCCAACACTCTCCTAGGTGCTCTTATCTCCTGGTGTACAGCTACCTATTCTCTGCAATCTCTTCAATGGTGACAAAGAGCAGTGTGTAACACCTGTGGGTGGCGCACACTGGCAGGCTGCATGTGTAGCTGACATAATTTCTACTTGTGGTACATAAATAGTGTCTATTGTCTAACTTCTTTTTCCTATTGGCCTAGGAGGTCAGGTTTGCATTGTCTCATGTCACTATAATGGTGACAGCACTGCCCTCCTGTGGGTTAAATGCCAGTGACACAGATGGCAGCATGTGCTAAACTTTTTCAGCCTTTCGCTGTGATCTTTATCAAGGAGGTTTAGACAGATTTTTGTCTGCTTTACACACTACCTCTAAGCTATAAAAGGAGCACTACCCTCTCCTTCTCCAGCCATGGTAACCAACCATAACGAATCCCAGAGAAAATGGCAGAAAATCTGTACCAAAAGTAGATCTCATGTGTTCCATCTTTCAGTCAGTAATGGGCACCTCATTTGTGTGGTGCATGGCAAGCTAAGCTAATATAAGTACTACATTACAGTGGATTACAATGGCACATTAAGGTGTGAAACATGGCAGTCCTGTATCCCTGTATATGCTGTTAAGAAAACAGGCACTATAGCTTCTCCATTTCCTTCAGACTATGTATGGAATTAAAATTACTAAGATGGAGACTGGAAGGGTAAGGCAATTGTTGTGCTGCAGTATTGTTAAGCATACAGAAAGACATCCATCAGCATATAATCTGACTGACACTTCACCACTTTCTGGCTGGCCTTCTGTTACCATTTTCATTTGAAAAAATGTGCCTGTTGTGTACGTGACACATCTGCAAAAATCTTTTTAACAGTAAGAAAAAAGTCATGTCAACTTGGTCTGTTGCAATGTTATGGATATTTTATTGAGGGGGACATTTGCTCAGTACAGCTATGTGCCTGACATTAGTTATTGAGTGTAGACAGGGATATATAACTGTCAAGCACACTAACAGCATGCTAGAATGGACAAAAGGCAGACTGGTGGTGTAAGGGTTTTTCAGGCGATAAGACCTACAGAGCAATGCCTAAAAACAGGAAAGCAGAAACACATTACAGATTCTTCTGAAAACACAACACATAAGGCAATGTTCTCTGATGAGGAGAATGAGGTACTACTCCAGGCCGTCCATCTCCAAGGCTGATGACTCTTTGGCCTGCATGCAATTTGAAACTGAAAGTTAGCTTTCATTTTAAAGCTTACCAAGCAGTGAAAATGGCAAGAAAGTGCAGTATCAGCATTCCAGCCATGAATACTCAGTTGTTTAATGAGTGAATATATATTTTCAATCTTCAAGGACCTTTTCATCTATCTAGCTATCTACCTATCTATTTAAATTTTTATTGTCCATCAATATCAGAAGATCGTTTTTTGGGCTACAACTGGGACACTACCCAGGGCATCATTCCAAGTAGTTATGGCTTTGCTCATATCTACTAATAATTTAGGGAAGACTGATTCAGGCCACTATGAATTCTGATTAAGCCTATGCTTTTAAACCATTGCTGAAGGTTTCACAACATGCCCAACCAACTGTTTTGAATGGATACTTTAATAAATCATCATACACAGGTCACTACAGTGAAAACTGAGATAGTCACAGTTCTCCGGTGACCTTCTCACATGGAAATGTTAAGAAAAAGGGTAGAGACTGCTTGGGCAGGCTATCACCAAAAAATATATATATATATTTTTTTTTGTTTGTTTTTTTTTTTTTTGTTTTTTTTTACTTTTTCTTTTTCTTCCAAGCTTTCATACGTTCCACTTCTGTGGTAACATTTCAGTGAATTAAGGAAATAATTTGAAATGAAGATGGTCCAGCCAAAACACAAATAATACCTAAACATAATGACAAAAACCAAGAAAATGTTATTGTTAAAAACTGATGTATGGCTCATGTTTGTGGTATATTTATAATAAGATCTTAAACAAAGGATAAAATGCAAAATTTAATGCAATATAGTGATTGTGACATCCCCACTCTGGGCCAGTAATCAAGGAGCCTGAATCCTTGCCACTAACACTGGAGAGGGACATTCACTTGGAACAAAAATGGATACACCCAGTACTCCCGGATGCAGCTCTCTGCATCAAGCACAATTTCCCTTAAGAGCACACAGAACACACTCAATCCAGTGTCTCGATTCCCCCTCTGTCCAAATCCCCAGTAAGACTCCCCACTGGCACAGGTGTAGGATTGAGTCCTAAGGTGAGTGTCCAAGCCGAGCCCTACAGCACCCTCTCTTTGAAACCAGTGGTTTTGTCCCTGCTCCAAGAAGCTGACATAAGCACACTTTGAGATTTGATTTTCAAACACACACATACACACACACACACACACACACACACACACACACACACACACACACACACACACACACACACACCTGGGAAAGGCTGGCACAGATTTACTAGCTATGCCCCCTTCTGTCCAGATTATAAGGTAGATTCACCATCTCCAGACACTCCAAAGCCAGCTACTCTAAGGCTCTTGCAAGGGTACCCAATTATACTGAATGAAATTAAGACTAATATAAATGATAGTTTGACTAAGAGCAAGGCTTTCAGGAGTGGCCATAGCTGTCAGCAAATATATATATATATATATATATATATATATATATATATATATATATATATATATATATATATATAAGTACTCTCAGAGATTAAAATATTCTCTAAAAGACCAGCCATGATAAAAAAATTTAAATATATTTAATAATAAATAAGAAAAGAACATGAAAATACTAAATACTGATTTATAGTAAACACCAGAGTTTCAATCACAGAAAATATTAACATAACACAGATGAATAGATTCACACAGATACAGAAAATCAGTACTTAACTAATCTCACTATATTTTTCTGACTAATCTAAAGAATTACTATTCCCTGGCCACTAACTAGAGCAAGGCAAGATGAAGTAGTTGAGAGGTCCTTCTCTGTCAGGTTCCAAAAACAGGACACAATGAGACTTCAATCTCACCTAGTATTTAAATATAAGATTCAGTGATGGATTACAGAATGACATCACATATATCTGGTCATCTGACTTCTGGTTCCCCATGCTACCCCCCCCACCCTTGGCTAGAAGTTGTCAGGATTTAGCACATATATGTCAATAATACATACAGGGAGAGCCTTGCCAAGATCTGCTGCATCTCCTGGAAGTCATAAAATAATTTCAAACTTGTACCCTTCCAGTGCAGCAATTAGTTCACCCCAAAGACAATGCAAAAAGCTTCCTAGTACAGACATTTTTTTCTCTGGCTGCATTAAGAACTGTAAGATACAATCTTTATGGCCTATGCCAGGTAATTTAATTTCAAACCATTTTCAATGTTAGGTGGATTGAGATTAACCTCTTCTCCTCCAGTCTCCTCTGTTAAAAATATACATTTAAACAGTTACAATAATGCATGTATATTTCTTTTCTCTCAGCAACTATTGTACAAGACAATATTACCAAGGAGATGATAACATTTATTGGAATAAACTCTCAAACCTCTCTCCAAGCCTCAATATTAACCTTTTTAGGTTCAGTCAACTTATTTCTAACCCCACCCACATTAACAAGAATGCTTGCTCCATTATTGACTGGAACTTAACTTCCAACCCCTATCACTACCATAATCCAAGTACTTTACCAGACTCCTTAAGTGATCACCACCCTGTCTCAGTACTAAGAATGCCATCTCACACCTCTAAAACCCACCTTTATAAAGACTACTGAAACCTATCTACTTTTAATGCAGATAACTTCAACTACCAACTCTCCCTTGCAAACTGGTCCCACCTGTACAACCTTCCCTTGAATTAAGCCATTCTTGAATTTAACAATATCTTCTTGAACATACTGAACTCCATAGCTCCCATAAGAAAACTTAGGATCAAATCTAATCCAGCACCTTGGCTCTCCAAACATACCCTTTTCACCATAAAACTTGGGGATTCCACCTGGAAACAGTGGACTAAGTCTAAATCCCCATCACACCTCCTTAGATTCAAACAACTACAAAACCTTACTAAAAAACATATTGTCCAAGACAAGAAAAACTTCCACCTAAATGCTCAATCTACCCACTCTTCAAACCCTAAACAATGTTGGCATACCATGAACCGCATTCTCCATACAGAAAAACCCTCCACCCCAACCCCTTCCCTAACAAAGCACCCCTTGAAACAGCTACCCTACTAAACAATTACTTCATAGACTCAATCCGCAAACTAACCCCTCCTGACACCAACCAGTCACAACCCCCCTCCCCCTCCAGTACCTGCCCCCATTTAACCTTCTTCCTGAAACCTGTCCCCACCACCTATATAAAATCTCTTCTGTTGAAATTTAAGCCATGTTCTCCTTCCTAAAACAATCTACCCCCTCAATTTCTTAGACTTGCAGCAAATACTATAGCATATCCTGTATCAATCCTTATTAACCATTTTATCAAAGAATCCATAGTACCACACATCTGGAAATCCTTCTTTACAATACCACTTTACAAAGGAGTTAACTCCACTGACCCATCCAATTTCCACCCTATAGCCATCCTTTCATCTCTCTCAAAAATCCTAGAGAAATGCATTCATACACAGCTTCTCAAATATCTACTACAGGAAAATCTCCTCGCCCCCTCACAACATAGATTTGGGCCCCACCACAGCACCTCCACTGCCCTTCTGTCTTTCACTCAGACTGCAGCTGAGGCTAGAGACAACAACAAATTGGTGTCATGCTTATTCCTCAACCTCTCCAAGGAATTTGACACCATCTCCCACCCTAAGCTCCTCACAAAACTTACTGAACTTAACCTCTCTGCATCCGCTACTCTTTGGTTCTCTAGTTATCTTACGAACAGACAGCAATCTGTTAGATGGCTATCCTCCTGCTCTCCCTTCCTACCCATCAAAACTGGTGTACCCCAAGGATCTATTCTCGGCTCCCTCCTCTTCGATATTTTTACTAATAATCTTCACTCTGCCAGCTGCGCATCCTCATTAATCCAGTATGCAGATAGTTCAACTCGTATTAACCTCTCTGACAACCCTACTGACCTCCACACTCTTACACAAACTTCATTTAACATCGTAGAGAACTGGCTAGTTAGCAATTAACTCATCCTCAACCCAATGAAAACCAAGTTACTACCTTTCCTCCCTAAATCCATGGTCAACCTTAAGACATGCTTCACTCTCTCCTCCCTAGACAACATGATCATTGATGCCAACTCTCATACCAAACTTCTAGGTGTCACAATAGATGATAACCTGAAATTTGACCTTCATGTCCAATTATCCATCAAAAAGACCAATCAAAAACTAGGCCTATTGTACACAAACAAAAAATTCTTATCAATTTCCTCTAGGACCTTCCTGGTTCAAGCCTACCTCCTTCCATGCCTACTCTGTGCATCCCCTATATTTGTTCACTTTCAAGCAAATCTTTTAATCAAGCTCAATCAAACCTACTACCAGATAGCTAGACTTGCCTACAATCTGTCTCAGCTTCAAATGACACATTTTCTACTTTACAAATCTGTCAACTACCCCTATCTGTCTACCCTCCTACCCCTATACAAACCTACCCAATCCCTTCACAGCACTTACCAACAAATTCTTGATACCTACAGACCCAATAAAACTATACGCAAAGTATTATATAAATGCTCTATGTCTCAAACCTGGAATAAACTCCCTAACAATTTATGGTCTATCTACTCCTCCCTCTCTTCAAAAAAGAATTGAAGAACTACCTAGGTAATGCCCCCTCTTGCACCTGTCACCACCCAACCCATTACCCACTCAACTGTTCTATAATACAATAGTCCTTCATCACCTTAATCTATATTCTCTTAAACACCAACTCTCTGTTCCCCTCAGCTGTCTTTCTCAGCAATTCTCTACCAAAACCTATTCTTATCTCTTCCACTATTAATACTCATCATACCCCCTCTTCCACTGCTACTTTACTCCCTCTCCCTCTTACTCTCTTGACTCCACTACACCTTTTTCCCCTTACCTGTACCTATTCTCTTTCACTACTCACTCCTTCTCCACCTCTACCCGCTTGGTATATAAAAAATAATAATAATAATTAATACTGTAGGGGTTCTCCTCTTTAACTGCTCAGCAATCTACTTCTTCTTTTAAATTGTTACCATTGTTATATGTATTGTTAAGTCTCATTAATGTAATATGTCATAACACCATGTACTATATTTTTGATATGTCAAGAATGTAAGTATTGCAATATAAAACTTCTGTAAATTTGTAGAATGTATGCATTGCAAATATAAAACTCTCCAAGTTGTTCTTTATGTGGAGCTTTTCTCCTCGGGTCTCCACTGAAAGTGGGCCCCCAGCCCAGTGGACTAACCTTGTTAACAAAAGACAAATAAATAAATAAATAAATAAATTTTCTTTACAAAATTTCAGCTAGGCTTGCTGGCATATGTTACACATCCATTTCTCTACTTTTCCCGGCATAGCTGGCAATACCTCACATCATCACAGTGATATGTCAATGAAAAGTATATTATTACTACTGAATATTATTACATGTGGCTGGAATTATGTGCAGTTGCACATGATATGCTGAAGGGACTATATTTTGCTGTTGCATTAGCTTGTGCAACACAACAGTACAGTTTCACATGGTTGGCAGTCATACTCATGATTAGTCAATTACTTCAAGCTAAATAATTATGAAAATATAAGTATGGAGCTCCGAACTTTATAATCACAATGAAAGCCAAAGAGATTTAAGTACAAAAAATCTGTTACTCAATACATTTAAGCTGAATAAGAATATCCTCTGAATCATTTATTGGAAATGCATATGAAAGTGCAGCTGATGCTACTAAAAAGATATTTAATAATCTGCACTCTGAAACCATTACAGTTTCTCAAGGTGTGCACTTGCCCTGTAAGGCTTATCATCTTGCTTTGAGAAGAGTTCAGAGTTGTAAGGGTGATTTGAACTGTGTTGTATACAACTTTAGAAATTGTTTCTAGGATGGAGGACAACTGAATTGACCCATACTTGGGGTTCTGAGACCTCTAACATTTACATTTTTTTTTATTTGAGCAGTTGACTTGAAATGCCATCAGACTGTCATCAGGCTGGCAAATTGGCTGAAAAAAGTATTTTGATGACCATAGTCCATGTCTGATTCACACGGTGACTGTATAGGTACATTATAAAATTCATCTTCAGTTGTCTGGCAGTAGTACTGTTTACCATCTTAAGGGTTATTTATTTATTTATTTATTTATTTATTTGCAGTTGGTTTACCAGGATAGTCCATTGGGCCAAGATGAACCCATTTTCAATGGAGTCCTGGGGAGAAAAGCTCCAAAAACAAGCAAGGTTACAGTAAGGTTTTAGGTTACAATCATTACAAATACTTCAGACTAGTGGAAAAACATTACAAATAGTATAAACTAGTGAAAAACATTACAGATGCTATGGACTGGTGAAAAAAACATTACAATATAAATACTGAGAAGCCATTAGATCTTAAGGAAGCTTGCACTTAAGAGGTGCATTCTAATACATTCTTTGTAAATAGCTTAGTACAAAAGTAAAAACAGAATGTATAAGTTAGGAGAGTAAGTAAAATGGGAATTGCCAGTGTAAAGAGGGGAGGAGATTATGTGGGGTGGGAGCAGGAGCATTCCCACTGGGATATTAGATGTGAGTGAAGAGATTTTTTGAATAAAAAGTGGTTTGAGGTGGTACGAATGGATGGTGGTAGGGAGTTCCAGATACGTGCTAGACTATAGGATAGGAGATTTTAACCTGGGGGGGACGAATTGGTTTATACAATTCTATTAGGTTTTGGTTGTTAGATCTTAGTAGTCTATCAGGGAGGTGCATTTTAAAGGCAGAGGAAAGGGAGGGACAGAGGGAGGGGTTGAAAATGAGCTTGTGAGCAAGAGCAAGTTGAGTGTAGGTGAGATGATTGGATGGTTCTAGCCATTTTAGTTTGTGGAGAGATGTACAGTGGTGGGTGGAGGACATATGGCTGGTAGCAAACTTGGCTACTTTGTTATAGCAAGAGGAAAGTTGTGTTTTAAGGGAAGATTGTAGGTTAGTTAGGAGTGGGATTCCATAGAGGAGGGAGGGGATAAGAAATGTGGTAGAGAGAGTGAATTTAGTGGAGGGCATGAGATAACGATTTTGTCGGTAGAGCATGCCAAGTTTTTGGTGGGTTTTTTTGATATTTAGTTGAAGGTGGGAGTTGAATTTAAGCTGACTGTCAATTTGGACCCCTAGTAATTTGGCCTCTGATACCAATTCAAGAGACATGTTGTTATGGCTAGTGATAGAGAATGTGCTTATATTGAAAGAGGTGACTTTAGAGGGAGTAAATACCATTAATTTGGTTTTAGAGGCATTGAGTGCTAGGTGATTTTTTTTCATCCATTGTTCAGTGGTTGAGAACGCATCTTGTGTAAGCTTTAGGAGTGTAGGGATGGAGGTGGCAGAACAGATAATAGTTGAATCATCTGCATATTGGATAATATTTGTGAAAGGATGGAGTCACGGAAATCGTTTATAAATATATTGAAGAGGAGGGGACCCAGTATGGATCCCTGGGGAACTCCAGTTGGGGTGTTAAGGAATGAGGAGGTGGCCTTTTTCCATTTTACTGCTTGATATCTATTGGATAAGTAGCTGGTGAACCAGTTCAGAGAGGAAGGTGATAGATTAAGCTTAGAGAGTTTAGTTAGAAGTAGATTGTGAGAGATAGTGTCAAAGGCCTTAGAGAGGTCAAGTAGGAGGGTAGAAACAATGTGGCCGGAGTCCTGGGCTTTATTCACAGTTTCTAGGAAGGAAAGAAGGGCTGTCATAGTGCTGTGACTGGGTCTAAAACCATGTTGTGTGGGAGTTAGTAGGTGATTGTCTAAGAGATGTGTTAGGAGTTGTAGATGGATACACTTTTCTAGGAGTTTAGAGATGGGAGATAGAATAGCGATGGGATGGAAATTAGTGATATTGTTATTGTTGCCACCTTTATGCAAAGGTATGATAAAAGCCTTTTTCCATATTTGGGGTACAAAACTTTCTTGGGTAGAGCAGTTGATTAGAATGCTGATAGGGTAGGCAATAGCTTCAGCAGCTATGCTAAGAAAGTATGAAGGAATGTTATCAGGGGCATTAAAGCATGGCTTCAGTTTCTGAAGGAGTTTTTTTATGGTAGATGTGGGTATAGGTTTTAATGAGAAAGGTGGAGAGTGGGAAGAGGGGTTATTTGAGGGTGGTGGTGATGGAGAAGAAATGAAAGGAGAAGCAGAAGTGGGGGGTATAGTGTTGGTAGAAGAGGATGGGGGTGAAGTGGAGGGTGCGATGATGTTAGGGAATTATGAGGTTAGTTTGGAAATAGAATCAATAAAAAAGAGTTAAATTGTGTAGCCAAATCTATTTCTGGATCATTAGGGTCTGTGCTGGGGTTATCTGTTTTGCTGGGAGTAAGGAGGGTGAAGATTCATTTCCAAATTTTTTTGAGGGTTTGTTTTATTGTTGTTTTGGAGTATGGAGAAATAATTCTGTCGATCAGTGATGATGAGCTTTTTTACTTTGTTTCTAAGTATTTTGTATTCATTATGGGTGGGTGGAGTCCTATTTTTCTGGTAATGTGCCCAAGCTTTATCTCTGTGGTGCATGGCTGCTAGTGTGTTTCTGGTTAGCAAATGGGCAGTTTTGATTTTTGTTCTTTTTGTCTTTATGGGAGCATGGTGGTCTAGGAGGTTTAAGAAAGGTGAGTTGAAGTGGGCAAATGCATTTTTCAGGGGTAGAGTTTTTAGACTGTTCCAGTTTATTGCTTTTAGAGAGTTAGAAAAGGTAATGGGGTTGAAGTTTTTTTGGTAGCGAGTAGTAATATAATTATGAGTAAGGGTGAAGGAAGTCGATGTGTGAATGTGGGTAAGTGGTCACTAAGGGGATCGGGAAGGGTGCCACTGTCAGAGAAATAATGGGGGTGAGAGACTAAAATCCAGTTTACGGTACTACCACTGGAGAGTTATTTTTGAGGGACGGGTTATGGAGTTGATTAGCTGTGAGAAATTATAGAAGTTGATGTTAAATGGGTTTGTGGGAGACTGAATGGAGGACCAATTGATATTCATGTCTCCCAAAATTATTGTTTCATTGCTAATGTTGGTAGAAAGCCAGGAGAGGCTGTCCTTGAGTGTAGAAATATTGTCACCAGGGGGATGTAAAGGGAGACTATACATATGTGCTTGTGTTTATCAACTTGAAGTATTGCTAGGAGTAATTCGGCATTATTGAAGTGGGGAGTAGGTTTGTTATAGGGAGTAACTGATAAGGAGGATATGTATAGGAGAGCTACTCCTCCACCTTTTTTGTGGGTTCTATCTTTTCTAATGATAGAATAGTTGGGTGGTATTATTTCAGAATCTTTTATATGGGGTTTTAACCAAGTTTCGGAGATGGACAGGATGTCAGGTTTATTATGTGTAACCCAGGCATGGAGGTTAGGGATTTTGTTAGCTATACTTTGGGAGTTTAAAGAGGTAAGTAGTATGGATTTGTCTGTAGAGGGGGGAGATGGGAGGGCCTGGGTTAGGGTGAATATCTCCAGATAATAGAATGGTAGTTAGATGTAGGATTAGGTTGGAGAGGTACTTGGACTGCTTAGAATCTAGGTTGAGCTTTATTAGAATTGTGAGGGTTTTGTTAGTTACTGAGGAGGTAGAATATTTATGAGGAGTAATATGTTTACAGGGAAAGAGTAGATTTTTTTATAGGATAAAGGCAGGGATATATTGGGATATGTGGGTATAAGAGTGGTGGGGTAAAATGGTTGGTTATATGGAAGGATTGTGAGTGATTAGTGTTAATGGGCTGGATGAGATAGTAGATATAGGATATGTTGAGAAGATGTAGTAGCAGAATAGAGAAGGATGAATATTTTGAAAGCATAGTGAGATAGGGCTGTTAAGAGTAGGTATGTTGTGGCTGAGTAATTTACAGGGGCAGGAGAGTTGTATGTTTACAGAGGAGCAGGTAATACTCTAATATATGAGAGGGAATGGAGAGTTGAGTGATGGTTGATATGGGTGGAATTATGAAGTGGGTGTTGACAGAGCAATGGAGACTAATTGGCCAGGCAGGGTAGTGTGTGCGGCTATGAAGGAATAAATGTAGAGGTGCTGGGGGTGGGTGGGATATGGGGGCAGGGTAGGGGAGCGGAGTGAGCCCGCAGGGGGAACGGAGCGGGTAGAGCCAAGGGAAGGCAGGAAAAGAACAAGAACCAATCAGTGGAGTGTTGATTGCTGAAGGTAAGTACAGGGGACATGGATTTGGTAGGATAGAGTGGGCCTGAAGTTTAAGAAAAAGAGAGAGAGAAAATTGACTTAGAACTATACAGAAGACAAGAAAGTAAAGCGAAGATATAAGAAGTCAAGAATAGTGAGGAGAGTGTGCCATCTAGTGGACAAATGCTAAAGTGCACCTGTAGCTCCACAAGGGCAGATCACTGCACTGGGAGGAGAGTAGATGCTAGTGTAAATTGGGGAGCTAGAAGAGGGGCAACAGAATTAAGAAGGATTTGGCTGCTGGCTGTCCTGGCAAGGGAGCATACTGAAACATCTACCAAAACTTTAGGCAAATAAAATCTAATACAGAGGGTTAGCAACAGTTGCACATACTTTCTTGGTTCCTTCAGTGGTTATACTTCTGGAAGAAGCTTGGTTCTATTCTCATAATGGGATGAGGCAGCAGTGATTGTTTTAATTTATTTTAAGTCTAGACATCCAACAAGGCATAGTCACAAAGGGTAACGCAGGACAAACAAGCTGGAGAACTGGAGAGATATGATGACAGAGAGAAATTGTATTATAGTAAGTAATACAGAAATATATTGGCTCCCAGCAACAGTAACAAACAGGTATCAGACACGTGATTAAAAATGAACAAATATTCAAAGCAACAATATGACTGAGATTTAAAACCCTTTAGCTAAGGTATTTTGTTACATTTAGATTGCCAATACTGAAATTGTAGCAGAAAAAAATAAATAAATAAGCACTTGGGATTGTACTGTAACACTGTATGCTTCTACTTGCAAATCTAAGAGTACGCTAGCGTAGTTAAAGTTTTACACCCACTAAATGCACTACTAATCTAGGCAAATTATATTATCAGCAGCACGCTAATATGCTAGTACATTTTAAAGTCCCTTTCAGATTTAACTCTTGTTAGGACCCTCAACTGCGTCCATTTGCTGAGCGAAATACACTCAGAGTATCCAGTTATGTGTTTGGGTATAGACCGCTACACTAATACTGATTCATTTGTCGCAGGTGGCTAGGTTAAGGATCTTCAGAAGGAGCTGTAGGAAATTCAGGAACAGCTAGCACGTAATACACAATAAGACATGCAAAATGCAATCTGTACTGCAAAATAAGCACTACGAATAGGCTGGGTGATATTACTATATCAATTACCATGCTACTGTATCTAGTTAACGCATAAGCACTTTAAGCAGGATTGTTTATAAACCATTAGCTTGTAGTACACTAACACAGGTTGACATTTTCAAAGTACATTTGACCAGCATATTTTTAACTCATCAAACTACATTTAGTACAAAGACATTGCTGTTTTCAAAATAAATGCAATACAGATTTACAGTTGCAAATGATAACAGATTCAACTTACTGTAGGTGTGGACACTAAGGCCAGGGACGTAAAGCAGCCGAGAACAGAACCTGAGTTTAAAGATGGCGCCCTTAGGGCTGGAAGGTTTTATAAGTTCAGGGAGGATATTCAAGTTGAAGGGGGAGGAGCCGGGGTAGGTGTTAGCAGGTACAGACCGGAAGAACTGCAATTCTGCAGCAAGGTAGAGAGAGTTGGCACACACTTACTGTCTTTGCAGGGTTGGTTCAGAAGATGAGGAGAGGTTCAGTGAGTAAGGATGGGGTAATAGAGGACAGGAATATCATGAGCTGAGTGAGAAATAGGTAAGAGGGAGAGAGCGAGAGATTGAAGAACAGTGCGGCATGATACAATAGCAGGGTTAAGAGCCAAGGGAAGGCAGGAGAAGAACAAGAACCAATCAGTGAAGTGTTGATTGCTGAAGGTAAGTACAGGGGACAGGGATTTGGTAGGATAGAGTGGGCCTGAAGTTTAAGAAAAAGAGAGAGGGAAAATTGACTTAGAACTATACAGAAGACAAGAAAGTAAAGCGAAGATATAAGAAGTCAAGAATAGTGAGGAGATGGTGCCATCTAGTGGACAAATGCTAAAGTACACCTGTGGCTCCACAAGGGCAGATCCCTGGACTGGAAGGAGAGAGGAGAGGCTACTGTAAATTGGGGAGCTAGAAGAGGGGCAAGTATGGGGGATACAGAATTAAGAAGGGATTGGCTGCTGGCTGTCCTGGCAAGGGAGCGTGCTGAAACACCTAACAGGACATTAGGCAAATAAAATCTAATACAGAAGGTTAGCAACAGTTGCACATACTTTCTTGGTTCCTTCAGTGGTTATATTTCTGGGAGAAGCTTGATTCTATTCCCGTAATGGGGATGAGGCAGCAGTGATTGTTTTAATTCATTTTAAGTCTAGACGTCCAACAAGGCATAGTCACAAAGGGTAATGCAGGGCAATCAAGCTGGAGAATTTCTTGGTTCCTTCAGTGGTTATACTTCTGGGAGAAGCTTGGTTCTATTCCCATAATGGGGATGAGGCAGCAGTGATTGTTTTAATTCATTTTAAGTATAGACGTCCAACAAGGCATAGTCACAAAGGGTAATGCAGGGCAAGCAAGCTGGAGAATTTCTTGGTTGCTTCAGTGTTTCAAACTGGAAATAAATAAATAAATAAAGTGGTTATACTTCTGGGAGAAGTTTGGTTCTATTCCCGTAATGGGGATGAGGCAGCAGTGATTGTTTTAATTTATTTTAAGTCTAGACATCCAACAAGGCGTAGTCACAAAGTGTAATGCAGGGCAAGCAAGCTGGAGACTTTCTTTGTTCCTTCAGTGTTTCAAACTGGAAATAAATAAATAAATAAAGTGGTTATACTTCTAGGAGAAGCTTGGTTCTATTCCCATAATGGGGATGAGGCAGCAGTAATTGTTTTAATTTATTTTAAGTCTAGACGTCCAACAAGGCGTAGTCGCAAAGGGTAATGCAGGGCAAGCAAGATGGAGAATTTCTTGGTTCCTTCAGTGGTTATACTTCTGGGAGAAGCTTGGTTCTATTCCCATAATGGGGATGAGGCAGCAGTGATTATTTTAATTTATTTTAAGTCTAGAGACATCCAACAAGGCATAGTCACAAAGGGTAATGCAGAGCAAGCTGGAGAATGTAGGTGTGGACGCTAATGCCAGGGATGCACAGCAGCCGAGAACAGAACCTGGTTTAAAGATGGCGCTTTTAGGGCTGGAAGGTTTTAGGTTTTTATTTGTAAATATATTCAAGTATCTACAAATTCCCTTTCTAATTCAACTTATTTAAATTCAATCTTAAAAATGTTTAAAAAGAATATTACTGAATAACTCAAATTATAAATTCTGGTTTGAATCTCTAATCAAAGGTTATCTAATAGTCATGCGTATTATTTGCCACAATTGAACCCTTTGATGAGCAGGAGTATGGCCTCTGACTTGCTTTGAATCCTGAATTCTATAATATACGTAAGATGGGCAGATAACACCAGTAGTGGTACAAGAACCTATAGTTTTCTCTGTGACAGTTTAGTAATCCACAGCCTTAATACAAAATGAATTTCCAATGACAGAGGTAGTTTTCCCTATGACAGTTTTAGTCAAGACACCATTGGTTTAGTTGACAAAGAGTACTAGTTCAGAGCCCAGAAACAGAATGTAGTAAAAACATCTAATCTTATTAATTCTTGCAATAAAATATGTATTTCATTTGAAGATATATTACAAATTATTAAAATGTTTCTATTTCCAAAAAAATTATATATAACACAATTATATTACCACCAAACAAGAAACAAATAAAAAACAATGTATAGGATACTTATAAACTTTTTATGGTATCCAAATAAATCTAGAGTTAATATAAATCATCACTTCAGGCCTTGGAAAAATGGGAGTATAAACTTTCCTAATATAGATACTTATGCAAAAGTGGCAATTATTAAAATGATTCTTAACTGGTTAGACATAAATTATATACCTAATTGGAAAATATTACATTTGCAATTACTGAATGTCAATAAGCTAAACTCTTTAGACTCAATAAACTCTAAATTGTGCAATCCTTTCTGGCTTTTTATTTGTAAATATATTCAAGTAACTACAAATTCCCCTTCTAATTCAACTTATTTAAATTCAATCTTAAAAAAAATTAAAATAATAATACCGAATAACTCAAATTATAAATTCTGGTTTGAATCTCCAATTCCTTTTTCATTAACTAAAAATGTTATGAATAAACTACCTGATCATATTTTCAATTCTTGAAATAATAAACATATTTATTATGGTTACCAATGTTTTGAAGGGGTTACATGTAACTCTATTGAAACTATTTGTTTAGAATTTAATATAAATATTAATGAATTATTTACAAATAATTTTAACATAATTTCAAACTAAGTTTTCTTTATTATCTAAGTCTAATTTAATTGAAATTCCTGAATGGATACTAACTCTAGGTGAAATTATTTATAAACATTTGGGATTTAATAATTTAATCTCGAAAGTATATCAAATGTTAGCCAAGATAAGAATTTTTGGAACTTTTTCCTGAAGAATATTATATAGTCTTCCCTGATCAAAATAAAACTCATCTTCTTTCCTCTGTTAAAAATACATCTTGGACCCTTTATTGGAGTATATTAACTTGGAAATATTGGTTTAGATCATTTATAACTCCTGGAAGCGTTGCTAAAATGAGAAAAGAAAATCTTTCTGGCTGTTGGAGATGTACTAAACAAATTAAAGTTAATTAGTCACATATTTTTTTGATTGTTTTATGGTTCAGAATTTTTTGGTAAAAATTCAAGATATTTTTAAAGCATTATTGAATGATACATTCATATTAAAAAAAAGAAATGTTTCTCTTTAATATTGTGGGAATAGATAAACAAATGAAAAAAAAATTCTTATTTAACTTGGAACATACTTGCTGGTGCCAGAAAAACTATTACAAGGAACTGGAAATCTTCTTCAGAATCAAAATTTGAAGACTTTCTTACTCTCCTAAAGAAGGTTGCAATTAAAGACATTAAAGTAAAAGAGAGAATAATATATCCAAAGAAATTAAGGAATAATTCTTGGTCCAAGGTTTTGGCCCTTATTGAATCAACATCTTCATCTACTTAATTATTTGGAATGTTGTTAAGATTGCTTTGTTTTCTCTTTTTCAAGAAATTGTCTTGTCTCATTTATTACCTTATTGGTCTCATCCTAACTGTACATATTGTAAATAGTTATTATTGTGTTTGTTCTTTTAAACCATGATTCACCATATTTCTTTATTGTATATTTTAAAGTTTATCTTAAGCAAAAAATGCATGGTGAAAAAATAATTACTTCACTTAAGTACATGCTAGGATTCCTAGAGCAAGGGTGCCATATGATGTCCAAAATATTCAGTAGCCCAAAAGCTTCAGATTTAAATTTTATTTTTAAAGGATTCATTTTAAACTTGGATATCTGTTAACATTAAGCAACAATTGCTAATACAGTTCACATGTTTCTAATAATAAGTAAAAATAAGAAAAATACCCTACCGGTTTCTAAGCTTAAAAAAAAATAAAGTAAAAACCAAAAACAATTATACCAGACTACTAGTCACAAGGGGCAGTGCAGTGGTGTAATGGTGAGAATTTTCATCTCATAGCAAGAGGTTCTCCAGTTCAATTTTCAGCTGGTGAACCTTCTATGTAGAGTCTGCATGTCCTCCCTGCATTTGCATGGATTCCCTGTGGGTGCTCCAGTTTCCTCCCATATTCCAAAGACATACAGTAGGTGCATTGGACCAGTTACAGTTTTTATGGGGTCAGGTTGCCCAATGTACTGATTAGAACAGGAACAGATGGATGGACTGGTCATGGGTAACAGGTCATACTGTATCTGACAGTCATGCACAATTGTTTTTTTGCTTTCTAAAATTAAGTCCTTATCCCCTCCCCTCATATCTTTTCATATTTGTTCAAATGCATACAACTCTAATTTCATAAACTGTACTGTGATGCTATAAAAGTGTATTACTGTCATATCTGAATATGATGTGATATAGCTCCCATATGTTCATTGATTCTTTCTCTCAACATTGTAAGAGTTAACATTATAAAAGTAAGATTTAATACTTTTCTCATTAATATTAATGTGTTTCTTTTAATGGCATTATTAAACTATAATGTACATATTACATACTAGTTTGGGATTACTAGTTTCTTATATAAATATGGCATCCAACTTTCACAGTTTAGTTAACTTGCAATTCTGGCTAAAGTATTAGAATAAATCATGCTTTAGTCATCTTCCTCAACCAAGTTGTCACCTTCCTCAGCCAAGTTGTTCACTATTGCAATTGTTTGGACTTATGTTATATATTTTCTTTTCTTTTCATTTCCCTTTTATACTTGTTTTGGTGTTGAGTGAAGAGCAACAGAAGGAGAAGATTGAAACAGAGGGAGAAGGGAAATGTAGGGGGAAATAGAAAGCTAGATTTTTTTGCGAGAGTGTTTGATATCCATGTGATTGTGTTCTGTTTGAAGCTATACTTGGATTTCCATTTAAAATGGAATATTTTCTAAATCTTTTTTCCCATGCTTGGTGCAAGCTTTGGTTGCTGTTTATCTGATAACCTTCACCTCAGCATGATAAGTAAGACATTGGGTTAAGTAGTATTTTCACACCCAGAATATTTAACTCAAATGTATTTTGGTATCGCCACAAACCTCAGGCAGGTTGTCTTGACAACAACTGATTGTTTTCTAGCAGGTGATTTGATTTGATTGATTGTAGATCTGTCCTAATAGTGTGTGGTACTGAATTATTGATATATGAATGTAGAAATAATGCAGATGAGAGTCAAAACAACAATGAATGTATCCCAGACTCAATCCGTGTTGTAATATAGGCTCTTTGCTCTGCAAACTTAATGAGGTATCACAAAATGGTTGTCACCATCCTAATATCATATGTGTTAATTAACTAAATCTTAATCACATACCTTTAGGTTGGTTTGAAACATAAACTATGTTACCTAGCAGCTCGCCATAGTAAAAAAAATTCTAAGACATTCTCTTTAAATTTATCTGAATACAGGTACTATCTTTGCTATGAATGAAGTGCTTAACATTTAAAGGACTTGGCTAATGCTAGTCAGTTCAAATTTAAATCATATTAGCATAGTTTAACAGTTAGAGGATCAAATCTAAATGAAGCACTGAAAACTGATTAAGATTGTACCCCTTATCTCAGTGTTGTCAGAAAATGTTATAGTCCATGAGTTGTGGAAATATGGAACCAAGATGGTATACCTCACCGTCACAGCTAGCTTTTCAGAATTAGCATGCAGGCTTAACTCGAATAAGGCAAGAGAAATGCAATTCCTCCAAAATATAAATATTTATAGAAGTATTTTTAGTTTGTTGCTATATACTTGGATTAGTTATGTATAGTGTCTTTAAGTATAAATGAGCACTGGCACTTTAAAAAGATTTGTGCTTTCAGAATGGCGCCAAAAAGATTTGAAATGGATCATCTGGTGAATTGATCAGCTGTTCTGAAGAAGTCTGCAATAAGCGGATGAAAGCGCTTAACAGCCATATGCAATATTTGGAATTTTTTAGTTCTGTGTTTTTTTTTTTGTGGACTGTTCATATTAAATATTTTGGAGGAATTGCATTTCTCTTGCCTTATTCGAGTTAAGCCTGCACGCTAATTCTGAAAAGCTATCTGTGACAGTGAGGTATACCATCTTGGTTCCATATTTCTGGTGTTGCTTTTCACTTTGTTGGAGGTTTACAGTGTAGTTTATACTCCATGAGTTGGTTATTTGACTCTGCAAACCTTATCTTTATAGCTTAGCTTGATTAACAATTACAGTAAATGCTGAATGTTACCAAGATTCTTTATATGCATTGAGGGTCAATAAGTCCCTCATCAGAGAGGATTTCAGTTGAAAATGTGGCAGTGAGTAATCACTTAAGTCACAGAGTATACCTTTCTTCTGTCATCCCCTATGAGAAGTCTTGACTACACTAGAAAATACTTACAGAAGTATAATGAATTGTAATAATTTATAGATGGTTATAATATGAACACAAATGTAAATCTATACAAACAGCACTCAAAATATGTCAGATTTTACCATCTCAAAGTTTCAAGCAAAAGGAAACCACAGTTAAAGTTACAAAATGTAAAGATAAAGGGAAAGGAGCAACAAATATTTACATGAGGAATAATAAAAGGGGGAAAATAAAAAAGGGGAAAGCAAAAGAGGAATGGAGACTAGAGATAAATGAAAGGAGAAAAACAAAAGGAATACAGGAAGCAGGGAATATGAAGAAAAGGGTGAAGAAAACAAAATAAATATCACTTAAATATTCATAGAAATCATAATGCACAGAAAAAATAACTGTAATGAAATATTAGAATTAAAGTCTGTCCCTTTCTTAACCAAAGTATCTAGCTTATGAAGTGTGTGCTTTTTCCCATTAAAGGAATAGCTCTCATTGTATTCACAACTGACTTGTATACAATAATGAAATCATGCAGAATGTAAAATGGGAAGAATCAAGTCTCATAAAATCACATCTAGACAATGCGGGACTCTGACATCCTCGTATGTTAACTTAACTCATAAGCTTCAGTTTAGTTAGTGAGTGAGCAGTAGTCTAGTGAATAATACTTATCTCTAGTGCAGGAATTTTGACAATTCCATGTATTTAGTTATCCAAGAGTGTTTTAAGTATCAGTATAATTTACTTTTTTGATATGCCTGAAATACTATTTTTTACTCTTCAAAAAATAAAGAGAGGTATGATATCTTATCATTTGCCGGCATATATTAACAAGATTGTTCACTTTCTAAACACCACCTAAACCGTCCATGGAATTATCATTGTGGTCTTTAAATATTAATTGACTAAGCCACCCAAGGGAAAGAACAAACCTGCTACAATACTTAAACATCAATAAGCACAAGTTGTTTTTCTTCAAGAAGCTCTTATCAAATACTCAGATAAAAAGAATGGGAATCCAAATAAATATAGTATATTAGCTAAGTCCACATTTAAAAGTAAGAGGAAGGGAGTAATGACATTTTCAAGAATAGCATGCCATTACCCCAGGTAATTCATAAATATCAAGCACAAATGTAAGCATGGGGGCAGTGCCCATGCTTACACTTATCAATGGCATCAAAACTTGTCAGATATTTGGGATGCATGGCTAGGCTTAAAAAGAACCTTGTGGTCATTAGCCTAGTAAACACATATGAATCTATGAACCTATAAGTCCATAATGGTCTATCATTATTCCTTATAGTAATACATTATAATAAAAGATATTGGACCTTAGTAAATCTTTACTGGATTCCTGGAGTGTGTATAAATTTAGCTAAAAAGAATTTAGATTTAACCCCCAATGACACTGAAGGTAACTTAATACTTTGGGGATATTCTAATTTTATATTAAATGACTTAGATTCCAAATCAAAGAGAAAAGTAAGACTAACTTCTACTGCCAAAGCACTTAAAAATCAGATATATACTCTTAAACTAAAATATACATTCACCTTAAAAGATAAAAAATCTTTAGACTTTACTCACTATTCATTTAATTATGAAACCCAAATTAGAATCAACAGAGTATTAAAGTCATATGACATAGTTTAAAAATATTTCAGTTTAACACTGTCCCTTCTCCTATATCAGACCATAATGCTCTTATTCTAAATTTTGAAATTGATTTTAAAAGAATACAATTCACAACTAGAATTTCTGCTTCCATAACTAAAGTAAAATAATGTAAGCACTAGCCCTGTTCCAAAGTAGATTTTTTATGAAACTGAATAACACAGATAAAACCAGCACAATAATGGTTTAGAATTCCCTAAAAACCTACATATTCAATAAATCCTTGACCTGGTGCAAGAAAATTTAAATAATGGGAGTTACAGTCAGTGAGTTTCCAACAAGAACTTCAAAGAGCTAAAGCTGAGTATAAAAGTGATTATGCATCTTTAATTGCAACAATAGAAGAGTTAAACATATTTTGATATTATGTCTCACAAGGCAACTTTATCAATGGAGATGTTAAAAAATGCTTCACTTGCCATGTCACCAAAACATATGCATAATATCTCCAGAAGAGTTAAAATACAATCTAGGTCCATGAAATTCTAGAAATAAAAAAGACAAAAATTAATAAATTGTATACTGATATTGAAAATATCCTAGATACACTCAGACACATTATCTATCTTTAAATCAAGAAGCAAAATACACTGAATCCAATTTAAGTTTAGACATTGACTTCAGTTTTGTGAACAAAATTCCAACTGAACTAAAAGAAAATGTACTTAAGCAAATTGCTTTTAATGACGTTTGGAGCAAGATTAAACAACTTAAACCTAACAAAGCACACAGTATTGATGGAATAATAGCTGAAATATGGAAGTTATTTTCTCCTACCATCATTAATTTCATTCATAAGATCCTAATAGAAGGACACAAAAATGAAATGATTCCTTCTCCTTGGAAATATTCCCTAATTATTCCAATGCCCAAAGAAAACAACCCATCCTCTATGTTCCTTTTATAGGCCTATTTCATTCTTAAATATTGGTTATAAAATATTTATGTCCATTTTTACAGATCGGTTGAAAGAACCCTTGCTCCATATAATAAACACAGACCAAACTGGCTTCATTCATAATAGACAACATATCACAATATTAAATTACTATTAATGCTTATAGTCTTCTTAAACAACAAGAAAAAAGAAGCCCTTATTATCAACTTGGATACTGAGAAGGATTTTGACTCTCTAAATTTGAATTATTATTCAAAAATATAGAATTATTTGATTTTCCTCCACAAGTTCTCTCTCTTTTAATATGTTTCACTCTTAAATAATGATTATGAAATCTATATGTCCATTTTTACAGATCAGTTGAAAGAACCCTTAGCCCATATAATTAACACAGACCAAACTGGCCTCATTCATAATAGACAAACATATGACAATATTAAATGACTATTAACCCTTATAGTCATCTTAAACAACAAGAAAGAATAAGCCCTTATTATCAACTTGGATACTGAGAAGGTCTTTGACTCTCTAAATTGGAATCAAATCCTTGGCAAGGTGAAGGCATATTATTTAGACAGCTTGTCCCAAATCTGAAGCCTGAGTAGTGCTTTCAAAGACGTCCAAAAGATTCATTAGGAAGGATTTACTCTTGACAAAGCCAAACTGCTAGAGATTGAGTCTGATACATTTTTTGATATCATAGTTAATTAGGTCAATTGTGATACATTCCATGGCTTTGCATGTAAGAGGTTGATAAATGGATCTGCCAGTTCTTGCTTAGAACTGTTAAACAGGCAACCAGGTACATTGGCAGGCCTCATGGATGAGATAGTTATCATTTTGCAGAGTACCCCCATTGCATGCTGTTTCATAATGGTTGGTGACTTGATTCCATCAGGGATAGGTGGGTTTGGAATAGATTTGGGTGAAGCTGGATTTGAATTTATTAGTTAGTATGTTGTGTCAGAGAAGTTAATTCCATTATGAATAAGCTTGAAGCAATGTTGAATGTTATTTCCTATTTTTCTGATATAAATAAATAAGGATTTGTAGTTATCTTTGGCTTCTGACATAACTAAACAAGGATTTGTAGTTACCTTTGGCTTCTGTAGCTAGTCTGAGTAAATGAGATGTCTCAATTTCATTTTGTCCTTTTTTAGTTTCTTATATAGCTGTTTGATATTCTCCTTAATTTGGAGATCATTTGTTCTGCTATACAGGTTTAGGAGATTGTTTTCCTTTTATTACAGAGTTTATTAATTCTTGACGACAACCAATTGCTTTTAGACCTTGCCATTTGCTTGCATCTAGTTGTGACAGCTAATGTAATACATTTGTCCAGGTACAGAATTTACATTGTGGGTAATGCCATTATACTCACATGTGCAGGCTTCATGATAGATTGTTTTGACATTTGTATGTTTGAAGTCCTTGAATTCTGTGGCATTTGTTTCTAATGATTTGGAGATTCTTTTGGATAAGTTTACTAGTTTGTGGTCTGATCTGACACTGAGGGGAATACCTTGGGGATGATACATACACATGCTAAGTTTGTTAAGACATGGTCAAATATATTCTGTTGTCTAATAAGTTCTTTAACAATCTGATCCAGGGAGTTTTATTTAACCACCTAAAAACTTTATTGACATACCAAGTTCAGCAAACAGAGGGTAGAGTACAAGACTATTGGCCCTAAAATAAACCATCACTCTTAGCTATAAGCAGTTGTATTATACTGTCCCAAGCATATAAGAATATTCCGCCAATCATTTAGCTAACTAAAGTCTGAAGTGGATTTCAAGGCTTTACATATGTAACCTATTGCTGTAACCATGTATCAGTGGTCAAATATCATTAAAAACATATTTCCACATCTGGGCTATAACTGCAGATCAGATCCAAGGAGTTTTTATTTATAAAATCTAAACCTTTTTGAGCATATTGTGCATTGGTTATGCAGGTCCCCCACTAAATTAGGGGTAGTTAAAATGAACTTGGATACTAGCATTCCTACTTATGGGGAGTTCCTCTAGAATATTTAGTAATGCTTTGTGATTTTGTAGCGACATGGAGGGTGGTCTTTAGTATGCTACAAACTGATATTGGATTTTTTTAGTGTGATTTGAATTTCTATAAGCTCCACTTGTGGGTTTCTAGGCATTTGTCAGGAGGTGGAGGTACTGTGGTTTCTAACAAATATGGATATGGCACCACAGTTTCTATCAGGTCAAATCAAGTAGTAAGTATAAAACACAGTTATTGAAGGAGTTTTCTCTGGGTACTTAAACCAGGTTTAAGTAATGGTACATACTTGAATGTGATACAAATGCAGGAGGGCCTCAAGGTCCAGCATTTGTTCTTTAGAGTTCTAGCATTAATTGAGACATTTGACATGGTCCAATGGTTGATTTGTTTTGAACTTTAGGTTGAGAGATTCATCAGCTGGACTTTGCTTAAAAAAGGCACAGTGTAGACTGCAAATGCTTTGGACAGCATGTGGAAGCCTTGGAAAGAAAGGTGCAAACCATCCCTGATAAAGTCAGAATTGTTGCCAAGCATCTCACTCCCTGCTGACGCATAGTGGACTCCACCTAGAATGGCATCAAGTCTTTAGGCAATTGTTAAACCCTATAAACTTTTCTTTAAACCCTGGCATCGTTTCTGGTAATGGAAGGATTCCACTCAATACTAGAGTATTTCCTACATTTTTGACATGCATGAAGAGATCTGTCATGTCTCTCTCCATATCTCTTACGGTTCTGCATGCCATGTCATTTGCCCTAACATGACTCACCACCATGCTGTGTTTATATATGCCTGTTTCAATAGTACAGTACATCAAAAAAATGGTAGGAGAAGAACCTGTTTTTATCAATAGAGTAGGAAGGAACATAACAACATTATTGGAGGAAAAAGGTGGGGACAAGTAATGGGGTCACCAATGGTACAAGACCTTGTGGCAATTGTAGTCAGTGTCATTTTATAAACAATGAGACAGACATTACACTGGAAAACACTATGAAAAGTAAAGTTACATTTAAGAAAGAGAATTGCCT
Organism: Protopterus annectens; assembly: GCF_019279795.1. NCBI lineage: Eukaryota > Metazoa > Chordata > Ceratodontiformes > Protopteridae > Protopterus > Protopterus annectens. Next base: position 384,991,808 of record NC_056730.1, on the reverse strand, counting down.
TACATCTAGGGTAATTTACGTGGCCATATGTAAATCCTGTAAAGCATTTTATGTAGGAAAAACTGAACGATCCTTGACAAATAGAATATATGAACACACTTATGAGATTAAGAATAAAAAATAAAACAATGCTTTATACAGGCATTCTCTCTTATGTGAAAATTTTGTTAAATTCAGATTTGGGATACTGGAAACAATAGAAACAGATCTTAGAGGGGGAGACTGAAAGAATCTCTTGGTTAAAAAAGAATTACAATGGCAGCTGAGGTTTGCTGCAACTATACTGCCAGGTCTGAATGAATCCTTGTCAATAGCCCCAGTACTGAAAGAGAAAGCAGATAAATTATAAGAAAATTGCTCTTGCATTTATACTGGCATGGAAAAGAATAATGTTTTAATTTTTACATTTTTAATGTGTTTATTTAGCAATATGTGACACATTTAGAGGTTTCATACTTTTGACATTTTATCTCAAGTATTAATTATTTTTACCAAGCAACAAGATTTATACTGGTGTACTATTGGTTAGCATTCTACCAATTACATTGAGAACTCAGCACAGCTCCTCGTGGTGGCCAGCAGTGTTCCTGTAGCAGCAGAGACCAGAAAAGACTACCTTTCCAGATTTTAAGTATTTTTCTTGGCTTTTTCGACTATTTGATACTTTCGACCACTGTTTTTGCTTGTTTTATCGAAGTTTGCACTGTTTTTACTGTCTTTATAAGCTAAAACTGTTTACTGCACTTGCTAATTTAAGTTTTGCCTAAAAGTTAAATTACAGGCTAATACACTCAAGTGTACTAGCTTTTGATAGCAATTAATCGAAAATTATAGCATTTATTGTGTTTTCTGCCTTTCTGTAAAAAAATCTTGAAAAAAAAACAAAAAAAATCTTTGTTTTTCCATACTTTCCTAACTAGTGTTCCAGAGACCAGATTTTGCTGATCCCTGGGCTTTGTCTTGGTTCCTGTGTTTCTCCATTTTCCTTGTTTGGTCAGGGGGAAGTTTCTTTACTCACCAGTGAGAGTGGGGAGTACTGAGCTGCCTGTTTGTCCTTAGAGGAGTGGTTTAAGGCAGTAATTTGTAGTTTATTGGCCATTTTGGGTCATTTCCAGTCTTTTCCAGCCCCCTGCTATAAAGCGCGCTTTGGCGGGCTTTTTCAGCTATTGAGAACTCAGCACAGCTCCTTGTGGTGGCCAGCAGTGTTCCTGTAGCAGCAGAGACCAGAAAAGACTACCTCCCAGATTTTAAGTATTTTTCTTGGCTTTTTCGACTATTTGATACTTTCGACCACTGTTTTTGCTTGTTTTATCGAAGTTTGCACTGTTTTTACTGTCTTTATAAGCTAAAACTGTTTACTGCACTTGCTAATTTAAGTTTTGCCTAAAAGTTAAATTACAGGCTAATACATTCAAGTGTACTAGCTTTTGATAGCAATTAATCGAAAATTATAGCATTTATTGTGTTTTCTGCCTTTCTGTAAAAATCTTGAAAAAAAAAAAATATCCTTGTTTTTCCATACTTTCCTAACTAGTGTTCCAGAGACCAGATTTTGCTGATCCCTGGGCTTTGTCTTGGTTCCTGTGTTTCTCCATTTTTCTTGTTTGGTCAGGGGGAAGTTTCTTTACTCACCAGTGAGAGTGGGGAGTACTGAGCTGCCTGTTTGTCCTTAGAGGAGTGGTTTAAGGCAGTAACTTGTAGTTTATTGGCCATTTTGGGTCATTTCCAGTCTTTTCCAGCCCCCTGCTATAAAGCGCTTTGGCGGGCTTTTTCAGCTATTGAGAACTCAGCACAGCTCCTCGTGGTGGCCAGCAGTGTTCCTGTAGTAGCAGAGACCAGAAAAGACTACCTTTCCAGATTTTAAGTATTTTTCTTGGCTTTTTCGACTATTTGATACTTTCGACCACTGTTTTTGCTTGTTTTATCGAAGTTTGCACTGTTTTTACTGTCTTTATAAGCTAAAACTGTTTACTGCACTTGCTAATTTAAGTTTTGCCTAAAAGTTAAATTACAGGCTAATACACTCAAGTGTACTAGCTTTTGATAGCAATTAATCGAAAATTATAGCATTTATTGTGTTTTCTGCCTTTCTGTAAAAATCTTGAAAAAACAAAAATTATCCTTGTTTTTCCATACTTTCCTAACTAGTGTTCCAGAGACCAGATTTTGCTGATCCCTGGGCTTTGTCTTGGTTCCTGTGTTTCTCCATTTTCCTTGTTTGGTCAGGGGGAAGTTTCTTTACTCACCAGTGAGAGTGGGGAGTACTGAGCTGCCTGTTTGTCCTTAGAGGATTGGTTTAAGGCAGTAACTTGTAGTTTATTGGCCATTTTGGGTCATTTCCAGTCTTTTCCAGCCCCCTGCTATAAAGCGCGCTTTAGCGCGCATTAGCGAGATTTAGCGTGGAGCTGCTACCGTTGCACACTAGGGCAGCGGCGGTTAATCAGGTTTAAACTATTCGGGCTACCTAAAGTCCACTCTTCAAATTTTCCCTTAAAACTACCTTCCTCAAAGTATACTACTGTTCTATTTAGTGTATCCTATAACTATAAATTATCTCTACTTGACTCCCAAGTAGACTATTCTCTATCTGTATAGCCCAGCACTTGCTCCTACAGTACTTATCACCTTGATACAGCACTCTTGTTATAGATAGTACCCCAAAAAAGCAAACCACATTTCTCGGTCACCCACATCCCCCAAAACCTTTTTTAAGTTTTTCTGTCTATTCCTTCTAGCATGTCGAGGGATCAGTTGCTAATGTCCTCTCCTGCTCAGCTGGTGAACCTGGGAATATTGAGGCAATGTTACAATTGCCTCATGTACACAGACAACCCTCTCCTCCTCCCACAAAACACAAATACATGCGAGAGATGCAACTATACAGCCAAACTGGAGGCTGAGCTCTCTCAACATAGGACTGGCAAGACCAGACAGGAGGAGAAGGTAACCACACACACTATAGACCCAGTCTCACATAATACCATCACAACATCAAACCATACACATAAACACACAAAGACATACTCGGAGGCTCTGATCAAAAATCTACCAAAACAGCAGAGGCCACCAAAGCAGACACCCAAACAACTACCACCTCAGAACACAACACCTGCAACACATAGACCACACAGTCAGAGTGTCAAGCAGTCACAGCCCTTAAGGCCAAACACAATGCCAGACACACTAGTCATTGGTGACTCCATAGTCAGACACACTGACGTCCCGCTCACCAGACTGAGTAAGGAAAAGGTCACAGTAAGCTGCCTGTCGGGCGCTAGAATCCGCCACATAATGCAAGCACTCAGGTCTCTCAACAGCAGGTACAAGTACGACTCAATCATTGTCCATGCTGGTGTAAACGACCTGAGACGTACCTCCTTGGACTACATGAAAAGAAACATAGAGGAGCTCTCTGATTATGTAGCCCAAGCAGGTATGACCCTGACCTTGAGCAGTATCCTACCTTCACCAAGAATGATGCCACAATACAGAGATAAGATGATCAGCTTTAACAATTGGCTTAAACTCTGGTGTCATTCAAAGGGGATCCAATGTCTGTTTGCCTGGGATGACATGCTGGACAAGCCATGCTGCTTCGCAAGGGATGGCTTGCACCTGTCACCCCTGGGATTCCGGATTTTGGCAAAGGCTCTTGCCACCCCCATAGTGCCTTTTTTAGGCAAGGCTCAAATTCTAAACCTACCACCCTAGAACACAACAAAGAAAAGAAACTAAGGGTAATGCTGCTCAATGCCAGAAGTCTTAACCTCAAGATGCACGCAGTCGAGGCCCTTCTCAGTATGGAGAACATCGATGTCTGTGCTGTGACAGAAACCTGGTTCAAGGCTCCTGAGAGCACCCCAGCACTATCAGGTTTTACCTCATATCATGCGTTCCGGCCCCAAAATCCGGACAATACCAAGAAAGGAGGGGGGGTATCCATATTCATCAAGGACACCCACACCTCAAGATTGGTGGCAATGCACGATGCATTGGAAACCATCCAGGTGCAATTAACCATAGGCAAGACTGCTTTGCAATTTGTAGCATGTTACAGGCCACCCTCGCAAACTCAGGAACCTCACATGGCCTTCCTGAAAACACTGGAGGGGATAAATGTATCTCCGAACACCATCATACTAGGTGACTTCAACTACCCTAATATAGATTGGGAACACTAGTCAAGCCCAAACACTCTAGCCCAAAAGTTCCTGGAATTCATAAACTCAAATGCCTTGGAACAACTAGTCACCATCCCCACAAGAGGAGAAAACATACTTGATCTCATCATCACGAACATGGGAGCACAATGTTCAACACCGGAAGTATACCCCTCACTGGTGAGATAAGATCACAAACTAATCTCGCTGGAGGTCCTTATCCCGCCCCCACCTGAAATAAAAAAGACCACAGTAAAGAACTTCTCGAAAGCCGACTTCACACTTCTAAAGACTAGTGTGGTCTCCTTTAAGGCCCCGAGCCGGTAAACATTACTCAAACCGCTGAATCACTTACAAATGCCTTCTACCAGCACCTGCAGGGCTGCATGGATCAGGCAATCCCAAGCAAAACAAAGACTCTTTGTACCAAAGGCAAGCGTCCAGTCTGGTGGACCCCAGCCATAAACAAACTCTACAACAAAAGGAGAAAGCTACTACAAGATAGAGCAAAATCCTTAAAAGGTAAGACACCACTGATCACTATAAGTAAAAAGCTAAGAGCTCTCATAAAATCATCCAAAGCTAATTTTGAGAGAAAAATAGCTAAGGACTCTAAAGACAACCATAAGGCATTCTTTAGCTATGTCAGAAACCTAGGAGGAAACTCCCAGATATGCTCAGAATTAGTCCAAAATGATGTGAAGATTACTGATCCTACAGACATTGCCAACATACTGGCTGACAGGTTCAGTGCAAACTTCTCCCCCCCCCAAAAGGAGAGATATCTATACCAAATGATTGTAGCCCCCCAAACATCTCTAATGCCCAGGTGAGAACTGCTCTCTCCAAGGCAAAGAACACAGCATCCATGGGACCTGATGGTGTCCCCGGCTGTGTGCTCCACGAACTCAACGAGGAATTAAACCCACAGTTAGGACAGCTGTTTAATCTTAGTCTCACCTCTGGATACGTACCCAGGGAGTGGCGCACAGCGACTGTGGTCCCACTTCACAAAGGCAGTGCCTCCACCGACCCTGGAAATTACCGTCCCATTAGCTTGACAAGCCTTATCTGCAAAGCCATGGAGAGGATCATAATGGATCTCATAAATAAAGACATAGGAATTTGCAGACTTTGGATCCAACCCAGTTTGGCTTTGTCAAAGGCAGATCATGCCTTTTAAACTTGGTTGACTTTTTCGAAACAGTCACCAAGGCCATTGACGAGGGAAAGGCAGTCCATACAGCCTACCTAGACCTGGCGAAGGCTTTCGATACAATACCCCACTCGGGTATCATTGAAAAACTCATCAACTTAAATGTAAACCCATACATTACAAGATGGGTTGCAAACTGGCTGAGTGACAGAACCCACAGGGTCAGAGTTGCTGGCGCCATGTCAGACTCAAAGCCTGTCACAAGTGGTATCCCACAGGGCTCAGTCCTGGGCCCACTCTTGTTTGGCATCTACTTTTCTGAAGTACAGGCAAACACAGGAGGGTTATGGCTGACAAAGTTTGCAGATGACTGCAAACTGGGCGCCGTAGTTGAAAACACATCTGACACAGATATCCTTCAGAAGGGGCTCACAGAAATGGATAACTGGTGCCAGAGCCATGGCCTAAAGTTAAATGCCAAGAAATGCATAGTCATACCCTTCGAGAAAAACAAGGTTACCCCTAGCTACCATATAGGTGGCAATCCACTGATCACAGAAGAAGTTATCAGGGACCTGGGGACCCAGGTTGACAGTAGCCTTTCATTCGACACTCATATTGCTAAAGTAGTTAGGAAGACCTTCTATATTGCCCACCTTATCATGAAGGGATTCACATCTAGATCAAGGGAGGTCATAGTCTCCCTATACTCATCACTCATCAGACCAATGATTGAGTACAATGCCCCATTCGGAATGTATCTGACCCGACACTTGCAGCAGCTGGAGAGGCCACAAAAGTTCCTCACCAAAAGGATAAAGGGTCTCAAAAATCTGTCTTATGCTGTCCAACTGAAAGAACTCCAGCTATATTCAGTTGCTTACCGCTTGCTCAGAGGTGACCTGTGCCTGACATACAAGGCCATGTCAAACCCAGATTTGATGAACATGCTTCATCTCAAAAAATCTAGATCCCTCAGAGCCACAAGGGCGGAGACTTAAACCTCAACACGGTTATTAATAGGACGTGCTGGAGGGATAGATTCATCACCCAAAGACTCCCTATGCTGTGGAACAAAATCCCGGTATATGTGAGGCAGAGCACCTCGCTGGCCTTGTTCAAGAGGAATCTTGACCAATGGATGGGAGATCGCAGATACACCCCAGGGGTTACCTCAGTGTCACTGCTCGACAGAGGCACAGCAAAATAATGGGCATAGTTTCTCCAAACTAAAGGGGTGGCGTAAGCCACAAAACTATTGGCTAGGCTTGTAAATGCCCTCGGGCAGATAGCCTAGTATGAACCTATGAACCTATGAACCAACATCAGTGTGATATTTAAGGGATTAAAGGGAAGGTTTTAGCGTTCTGATGAAGTTCCCGCTGCGGAGAGATGAAAGTGCTTAATTGTTATAATAAAGTAGATTTCAACTACTGATACCTCCATGGTGTGTTTCTTATTATTTTCATGGTTAGCAGTTAGCGTACCACACTCTTTTGTATTGTTTGTATTGTCTGTGTCAAGAGTCCTAAGGGCCCTTGTAATAATAAAAATCTTGGCCCCTAAGATGCAGCTCACTGTTACCCTGTTTCTATCTGGCCTCATGAGGGTAGAATCCATATGCCTAACTATGAAGTCACCAGTCTCTAGTACATTTATATTTGTGTTTGAAGATTGCTTAGGAGTAATCAGTTTGGGATGTAGTTTTTCCTGGTGATTCTCAGCTTTGTTGTATCTAATTAGTGTTTCACTGCTTAGTTTATGTTGGACCTTGTACCTATTAGTCTGTAGCCCCTTGGGTAAGGATTTAGTATGGGTAGGTGTGGATTTTGGTGTAGGTGAGTGATGCTCACAAGATGGGTTTGTTTGTGAGAGTGTGGTCTCGAATTTGGCTAGGTACTTACATCTCTCACAAACAGACAGTGACAAGTTAAGCAACAGATAATGGTTTGTGAGCATCAGGTAGTTTTTACATTGCCTTAGTATTCCTAGTGTTATGAGGCTGGCAACAGGGGACAGGCTAGTTTTCTGATCTTCTATTTTACCCAAGAGTGCAAGATGTGTCCAGGAAGAATAAAAAAAATATAACAGTGTTTTGGTTCCTGGGTTTTAGGTATTTGTTTGAGAAAAATAGTAGACATAGATTGACGTTTTGAGCACTAAGTTAACTATATGTGGGCAATGTTCTAGTCTAACCTAGCTATAATGTCAGTTGAAAAGAAATGGAGAAAATAAAAGTCTTTTGGATCCAAGTTAATATACTGATTTGGGCCAAGCTAATAAATGTAGATAGAAAAAAATGGGTTCAACCACCAAAACCAGCTAGGCAGTAAATAATTTGGTCAAGACCAGCTAAGAGATCAGCTTTAAACATGTAAAAATGTACCACTGCTAAATTCTGTGATTTATACAGCTATAACAGTGAGGTGGAGTTAAGTAAGACAGAATTTGGAAATTAAAGTTCCTGTATTTGCCAAATACAGTGTTGGATGGCCCTGTGTTGAGTTCCACCACCCACTGAAGACCAAAGGGGAAAAAGTGGAAGAACCAATAAGAAGGCAGTTAGAGCTTCAGCCAATAATGTCCACACCTCAAAAATAGCAGCAGGTTATTTCCTGACATTATATAACCACTAATGTTCTCAGCAAGTTTGCACCCTGAACAGAAAAACAACTGAAAATGTACTTTACTTGTAATATCAAAATGTAAAATAGGGAAAAAGATGGAAAGTCACAAGGAAAATGTCTTGTTTAGACAAATGTAGTTGATTGCTGATTAATTAGCAAAGGAGACTACTCAGTGTAACAAAATGGAGGATCAATTAATAGCACAAATAGACAAGTGACTATATAAGGTATATTAACTGAAACTGTAATTTAGTGCTAAAAAAGGTTGTACAGAAAGCATAAAATCACAGGGAGAACACCCTGATTAAGTGTAAGTGGATGCAGTCTGATACTCTATCAGGCAGGCAATTGTGCAAAATAAAAAAAACAGTAATTTTAACCAAACTGTAAGAAGTTACAAAATTCAATAAAATCAGCAAAAATGTACAGAAATCACCAAAATGACTAAAGAACAACAATTTCAATATTTTCCTGGATATTTATGTGGAGTTTAAGCTTATAATTGCTGTGGAAAAACCTTTCTCAGCACTTGTTTCAGCTCATCTCCGAATACTGATCAGGCCCATTATAGACCACAATATTCTTTTTAAGATGTACCTCATTCAACGTTTCAATAAATTTGAAATGCCTAATATGTTACCAACCAAAAAGATCTCTGGTCTTAAAAATATTAGTTATCAGGAGAGGCTAGAAGCTCTGCTCATGTACTTTGTGTCTTAAAAACTCCAGAGTGCTGACCTATGCCTTGCTTACCTCTCCATTAGAGACTTAGTGACCCTTGACTCCGATAAAGTAGTTAAGTTAAACAGTGCAGCTCACCAAAAACCAGAGACATGAACCTTCAGCAGCTGATAATCAGAATGTGATAGAGACATAGATTCATTACCTAGTGCCTATCCCCTGATTGGAATACATTTTCTCTGTAAGTTAAGTGATGCTATTCAATATCTTTATTCAAACTAAACCTGTATAAGTGGATAGGTACTCTCAGCTTTACTTAAGGACTAAACAGCCTCTCCCTCCTTGAAAAATGAGATAAACCCTGAAGTTGACTATTGGCAAAGTGTATGCAGTTATTAGACTAAAATATTCTGGAAACTCCTTGGAATCCCATAACTTCTATGAAGCCTACGAATGAAAGAAGACTACAAAACTTGCAATTCTGGATGTACCTTATTAAACGGCGTTTTACACCAAAACTAAAATATTTATTTAAGGTGCAAATATTATTTTCTAATTTTAAAACAAAATGTTTCCCTTTCCCTGACTGTAGATATGTCATTTTGGTGCGTTCCTGTTTGGTAAATCATAACAACATTGACTTCATCTAAATAAACTATTAGCCTTATAAAACATCAGTCTATATGTACATTGCTTGTAAGTGGAAAGACATCATAACTACTTAGGATTATTTCAAATCGAACACTTTAAAACAGCAGAGAAGTGTTGTAAAATGACTTTAACATATATTCTCAACAAAAGGAAATAATAAAAAAAAAACATTTATTCATAATCTTTGTGTGTGCTAAATGTTTCTTTTAGGACATTTCAAAATGAACTCCCCATACTATTTCTTTATCAGTATTTATTTAATTTTACTAGGCTGGCAATTGTGTGGATCAAGTGGCAAATTATTTTACATGACATTGTCAATATTTTCCTGCTATGCATAATAATTCCCAAACTATGTATGTATGTATGTATGCATATATCTATAGCTATCTATCTATCTATATATATATATATATATATATATATATATATATATATATGGGACCCAGACACTTGCGCGAATTTAACTTTCACTGAAAGTCAAATTCGCGCTCACACATACCCGAAATTGCTGTTCATCGAAGCAGCAATTTTGGGTATGTGTGAGTGGTGTGCCAGTCACACTGCGGTGTGAGTAAGGGAATATTCCTTTATTCCACTGTAGTGTGACCTTGGAGTGAGACTATTTAAGTAAGGGGGGGTGTGGGGGGCACAGCCCCCCACGTTGGGGGGTGCACAGGGGCTGCAAAAACATTTAACTGGTGGTTTTGTTTTTTGTTTTTTTCACAGTTTAACGGAAGCGCTTTTTCGAATAAAGCACTTTCATTAAACTGTAATCGATACATATGGATTCGGACACTTGCTCTTTCGAGCAAGTGTCCTAGATCCATAAATATATATATATTAAATCCTGAAAACCCAAACTACTGATGCCCAAAATCCCAAGACCAAATACCTGAAACACTAAAATACCAAAACATCAAAACCGCGGAATTCAAACTACCGAAAACTACACTCAACATACACCGCACACATATACATACACATACCTTCCCCCAGAACACAAACACACAAACCTAAACTACAGACAAATAGGGGGAAGCCCCCCTGCAACCCCCGTGTGCTGCGTCCCCACACCCCCTCTACTTAAATATTCTAACTCCAAGGTTGTACTACATATACAAACACACAAAACACCACCACACACCTACATTCCCCTCACACACACACACATCACAGTCACAACACACACTTACACACTAAATCCCTAACCAACACATTTAAACATCGATATTTACCTGACCTTCCACCATACCGCAACACCAGAAGCACGACTGTCAAACTCCCGATGATCGGGCTTTTGAAAGTCGCGCTTCTGGTCTTTTGGTAATTAGGGGTTTCCGCTATATAGTCTCGAAAGTTTGAAATTCGGTATTTCAAACATTTGAGATTATGTAGTGATCTTGCATATACACAGACACACACACACACACACACACACACACACACACACATATATATATATATATATATAGAGAGAGAGAGAGAGAGATCAATATGTCGATATATATATATATATATATATATATATATATATATATATATATATATAGAGAGAGAGAGAGATACATGGTTCCCCTGAAGTTTGTGAAATGTATGTTTGTTTGATAACTGAAAGTGGTGTCACAAATTGCTAAATATTTGACTGATCAAATGTTCAGATTTTAAATGTCTGTTTGCCAAAAAGGAAAGAAGATTTTGGGTGGGGAATGGAGTGTCTGTGTGTGAATCTGAGGCTTAAGGTCAGAGGTATTGCTAGGTAATAGCATAGCTTCAGAGTGTGTGTGTGTGTGTGTGTGTGTGTGTGTGTGTGTGTGTGTGTGTGTGTGTGTGTGTGTGTGTGTGTGTGCGTGCATACATGTGCATGCGTGTGCGTGCATGTGTACATGTGTGTGTGTGTGTGTGTGTGTGTGTGTGTGTGTGTGTGTGTGTGTGTGTGTGTGTGTGTGTGTGTGTGTGTGTGTGACTGTATGAAGATTAGGCTAAGGATTAGGTAAGGTAATAGATTAATCATTTTGAGTGTGTCTGTTGGTGCATGTTTGTGTGTATGAGCTTGAACTGTGTCATGATAGTGCTACAGAAAGTTTTCTTTTAAGGTAAAGTGTTAGATTATAGTTAAGTGCAGGAGCAGGATTGGGGTTAGCTTGCATTACTTGTTTTTTTTTTCAAATCTTTAAAATTCAGTGTGTTTTTTTTTTGTTTTGTTTTTTTAGCTCATACGTTTGATAGATTGCACAAGTGAAACAAACCTTGCATGCAAACAATAATCAGAATTGTAGCTAGGATGGGGTGAGAGGGGCAATCCCCCTAGATGCAAAATGTTGTGAGGACTGTTACATTGGCATGGTCAACATGTTGCCCTACAACTTCTGTACATATGACCATGTTTACTAAGCCCTTCCTTGTCCCTTTGTTGTAAGACGAATAGTAAGGGAATCCCCCTACACCTTCCACGTGTTCCATTGTCCCCCAGCACACCACCTGCATTGTATTTCCTGATACACACAGTGGACATGGGTAACATCCTTGGTCTTAATGCAATTGCACCAAATTGCATAGTGTGCCTGACCAGATGCATCCTCCATGCTACCACTGCATATCAAGCAAGCAGTCTGTAGTCCTGTATCTACCTGTGTGCCTGATAGTCATACAGAAACATGATAGTAACTTTTTGTGGCTCTCTCTTTCTTGCTAGCTCACACTTATATATATGTGGCTCTCTTTTTCTTGCTAGCTTACACTTATATAGTTATCTAATGTTTTTCTTACTTTTTTATGTGGTGTCAAACACAGCTGTGTCTGTGCTGTGGCAGCTGTCACTACACCATTATTCTGCCCTGCCTTCTTCTGCAGGATCTCCATCTGCCTGCAGGGTTGCCTGTTCTGCAGGGTGATATAAGTCAACCAGGTTGAGTGGTGATGTGAATAATGCCATAGTGGCCTTCAGTGAGTTCACTGGGAGGGTTGTCACACCTTCCATGGATATGGCCTGTAAATCCCGAATGTTACCATGTAGAAGATGGTGATGATGGTAGACCAGTAACTTGGCATCCACACTGGCTACCTGGAGAACAACCTTGTGTGACTAACAGACTTGCACCACTGCCTGCCTCTACCTAGTGTGTAAACAGAGGCAGGGGGCAAAAAAGAGATGGCAGTCATGGACAATGACATTTGGTTGCATGCTGCCCTGGACATCATGAATTGCCTGTTTGTAATCCAAGCCTCCTCACTGCAAAATAACATCCCTCTGTATATGTAGATGATGCAGTTGAATAATTTAGTTCTACATTCTTAAACACTTCAGACAGTTTAGCTCCCACCAAAAGGAAAAGAGTTAAAATCTGCTATACTCCTTGGCTTTTTGCCTATACCAGATCACTCATTCAAAAAACAGAAAAGGCTTGGACAACTTACCTAAAACATAAGACTCACAATAATTTACAGCATTTCAAAGCACTGTGTAACCTCGTAAAGAAACAGGTTAATTTAGACAAAAAACACTTTTATGCACAGTCACAAAATCAGCACAAATCCAGTCCAAAAGCCTTCTGGCATACTATAAAAAAATCCTAAACCCAGGAAGTCAGTCCTCCTCCCAACCCTCTGGGTATAGTACCTCCCCTGACACAACAACTCAGTTTAACTCTTAACTTCATTGATAGCAAAGTTTGCATCCCTAAAAAATTCCCTCCATCTCCCTCTACCCTCTCTTAGCCTCATATTACCTATCACTCCAGATTTTCCCTGAAACTGGTTCCTACTTCTTTCATCAAATCCCTCCTTTCCAAGCCCAGGCCATGCTCCCCCTCTGCAGACAATCTTCCTAATGAATTTCAAAAAATGTCTTCTGACTCAATTTGCCTACCCTGTCTCAATAATCATTAATAGATCCACTAAGGAGTCTTATGTCCCCTCCCTCTGGAAAAATTCTTCATTCTTCCTCTCCACAAAGGTGGTACCTCCACAGAAATCTCTAACTATAGGCCAATTGCTATTCTTTCTCCACTATCAAAAATTCTAGAAAAATGTATCCACAAACAACTTATTCAATACCTACTTGACAATAATTTTCTCTCTCCCACCCAACATGGATTCAGGCCAGCACACAGCAATACCATTGCTCTACTATCCTTTACTGACACCGTCAACAAAGCTTGTGACTCTGGAAACTTTGTCTCTTCTCTGTTCTTAGATCTGTCCAAAGTCTTTGATACTGTCTCCTACCCCCAGCTGTTATCCCAACTATCTTTTCTGGGCTTAACCAAAACATTCTTATAATGGTTCACTGACTATCTCTGTAACATATATCAATCTGTCAAATGGAACTCTAACTTCTCTCTTTACGTACCTGTTAGTACTGTGGTGCCCCAAAGCTCAATACTAGGTCCATTTCTCTTCAGCATTTTTATTAACCATCTTAATACTGCCAGCAAACAAGCCACTCTAATTCAATATGCTGATGACTCTACATTAATCTGCTCTGCCTGGACCCTGTCTCATCTACAGAGTTTAACACAAGAATCATTCAATTCCATTGAGTCTTGGCTCACCAACAACCATTTGTTACTTAGTCCCCCAAAAAACTACACTTCTACTGTTTTTACCAAAATAATATTCTCCAAATGCCTCAAATGTTCCTATTACTTCTCTGAACAATACTTTAATCAATGGGGTTTCACATGCAACACTGTTAGGTGTAACTACTAACAACAATCTTAAGTTTGACCTACATATCAGCAACATCATAAAAAAATAATAATAATAATCAAAAATTAGGTATGATGTATAGGGCTAAGAAATTCATCTCTAACTCCACAAGAGTAACCCTTGCCACCACCTATCTCTTAGGTTGCCTTCTATATGCTTCATCTATCCTAACCAATCTCCCACTCTTCCCTCAAAGCAAAACTTAGTCAATGTTATGATAAAGTAGCTAAGTTTGCCACAGGGCAGGCCCAATACTGTCACCACTGCTCTACTCTCAAGTTCCTAAATTGGCTCAAACTACCCCCACCTTCTCACCTTTAATTAACATTAACTCACACATTACTGTACAACACCTCATTTTTGCAAACTACATCATCACTACGTCAACACTATATTCTATCACATTATCTACGCTCCTGTCACAAGTATCTACTATCTATTTACAAACCTCAAAGATCTAACGGTGTTAGTTTGTACTCTCACTGTGTTGCTAAATCATGGAATAGCATTCCAGAAGCAAACAGATATTTACTCCACTACTACTCCTTCAAGTCTAGGCTGAAAGGACATCCAACCAGTAATTGGATCTGCCCATGCTCCTTGCCACCTTAGTACTCTTTTCTACCCCCCCCCCTTAATAGACTTTCTCTAGATGTATCCTACTTGTCTTCCTGCTTTACTTACTTTCTAGCCTCACTTCTCTTTAATTCATTAACATTTAAATTTCCTTTCTTTATATTTTTACACTAACCTTTATCTATCCCAGAATTTATGACTGAAATTTACTATCTAGTTCTCCTGCCAGAAAGAGTATATGGCTTTTAAGACCTATTACTTATTCTGTTATCTATTTTTCATGTATCATTATGTAACATGCACATTAAGAACTCTCTTCTGTTGTGTATATAATGTACGGTCAACTTTATTGCTTGCCTTTATATTTTGTTTATTTTCTTTTATTGTATTCACATATTGTACTACTCTTATTATTGTCTTAATATTTGTAACCATTGCTCATTTTTTTTAATTCTGTTTAATGTGTACTGAGGAGCTTTTTTCCCTGGGCCTCCGCTGAAAATAGGGTCATACCCAGTCGGACTTTCCCAGTAAACAAATGTCAAATAATAAATAAAATAAATAAATATGTCTCTCTATAATGTTCTCCCTATTTGTGCCAGCACATCCAGTGTGTGTGTGTGTGTGTGTGTGTGTGTGTGTGTGTGTGTGTGCGTGTGCGTGTGTGTGTGTGTGTGTGTGTGTGTGTGTGTGTGTGTGTGTGTGTGTGTGTGTGTGTGTGTGTGTGTGTGTGTGCGTGTGCGTGTGTGTGTGTATACCTGCGACTGTTACCATCCCTATACATTCTATCATTCCTCCTACATTCCCCTTGCTTCATTTCACCTCTACCCTTTTTGAAAATAAAAAATGGAGCATCTGACTCAAACAAGCATGCCATTTCTTCTACACTTCTACATCAAAGTTTCCTTCCTGTGTCCTTCTCTTTGTTCTTTTGTTTGCGCTTGCTTCTTTCTGATTGTCCTATGCCCCTATTTCCTCTCCATTTCTAAGCATAAAATTGGTAGGAATCTTACTCAGAGGGATTTATTATGATTCTGAACAGTTATTGTGACAACGCATCTGAATACATATAGTTGTATGCCTGCTACCTGCATATTACTGATATAAATGAATCATGTGACTGCAGTCATATTATAGCCCTTTCTTCCCTTGCAGTGTTATTCGCCCCAGAATATTTGTTAATCAGTTAATCTCTGTGGTGCTAATTGCCTCTTACTACATTAATTCTCAGTTTTTAATCATGTAGCACAATTTGGATAGATAGATAGATAGATAGATAGATAGATAGATAGATAGATAGATAGATAGATAGTTAGATAGACAGGTGTGTGTGTGTGTGTGTGTGTGTGTGTGTGTGTGTGTGTGTGTGTGTGTGTGTGTGTGTGTGTGTGTGTGTGTGTGTGCGTGTGTGTGTTTGAGGCAAAGTGTTGTTGCAGTTTTGTCTTGTTTATGTCAACTGTTGCTACTGACAGACATGTTGTGGACAACATTGTTGCTATTGCAGGTTGGTGCCATTAGCTGCAGTTTTTGAACAGTGAAACATAAGGGGGTGTTGAGGTGAAACACACACTTTGGGGGAATGGTAGGCACAGCCCTCTGTCTAAATGCAGATGCTTCCTTTGTTATATTTTCTTCTTCATGAGGATTATGTTACTGGGGATTTGGGTTTATATGTTAGGTGTTGGCAGATGATGTGCTCTGATTTGTCAATTTTATAGGAGAATGCAACAATAAGATGGTGTATACTGCATATACTGCACATAAGATTTGCAGGAGATTTGATTTTTATGTACGCTGTATATGCTCTTACAGATCACAAAAGAAGCCCATTAGGTTGAAATTAACTGCATGAATAAAACATACAGTTGCCAAGTTTTGGTCGACTATGTGAGGGTTAATTATTCTTTAAGTTAATATAAACATCTATCTATATAGATACAAATATAGATATAGAAATATATTTTGAGTAGTACATACTACAGCTCTGGTCAGGGGATATAGTGATTCCACATTTGACAAGTACAGTTCATTAATATGGGAAATAAAAAAATAAATGGAGAAAACTTAGTTTGTAAGACAAGTCATGAGCAGTTCATTGTACTAGACTGTTAGGTTGCAGGCCTCAAAAAGCAAAATAGTTACTAATTATTTCTTTTTCATTTGTGTGTGTTTTTAAGTAGTTGCCTACATTGCTTTGAGAATCAGAACTCTACACATATAGAGTTATGATTTCTGTTAAAAATGAGCTGACTTGGCTGTTTTTAAAGCAGCTCAGCTTTTATGACTATACTTCCATAGAGAACAAGATGATTACATTTCATTATAGGTTGCTTGTCATTCTGGGGGTGTACAACATGAAGAAGTGAGCAGCCTTTCCCATTAGATTAGGCTGCATTATGTGACCAGTACCCAAGATAGCCTGAATCAAATCCAAAAAAAAGTGCAGGGACTTATAGACAGGACTGGGGACATTGACACAGAACTGCATTAAAATCTACTACATAAAACCAGCCCTGTGCAGACGTGTGCACAAGAGGTCACAACAGCTTGTTTGGTGGCTGGGAACAGTGTTGTCATTATTTCTTTACCTTTCCTCACAATCAAACATCAGAGGTAGACACAGAAGCCCACTAAAGCTTGTCTAGTTCCAGTCCTTGATACTTGACTACATTAATGGGAATGCCTGCTGAGTCATGAAAGATTTCAGACAAAACCACTTTTCCACACCATTCCTCAAAGAATTGCTTATATCATACAAAACAAAGTTATAAACAACAACGTTATTCAGATAAAGCTTACCTTTACAAAGGTGTTAAGTTCAAAACTCAAAAACTTAATCCTGGTAGTATGTTTAATTCTGTGTTACTTTTTAATTCAGAGGAATGTTATCAAAAAGATCTGTGGAATGGGGGGAGGAGCAATTTGACCTAAGACTAGAGAAGGTAGGGCCGTTCTTGACTTAAAACGGATGAAAATAAATTATGCTGAGGAAATTTGCTTTGTACATGAAAATGAATCACACTGCTGTCATTTGATCAAGATAAACCATCATTTTTTAGCTTTGCATATTTGTGTGAATCAAGTTAAAATATTTTACTATAGCTAATGTATGTGTGCAAAAATTGATATACTTTACTCTGGCCATTGTTTTTACTACAATCGGACATTTGAAGTATACAGATTCAAGAAAGTGGTTATAATGGCTGGGATAGTAGCTTGTCATTGGATAAAAATAACTGACCTTGTTGTCCTTTGCTCAGGTTAAACATTCATTGATCTATTTTGAAGCATTAATGTGCATTTTTTTGAAAGAAGTTGGAATACTTTACTGGGGCCATTATTAGTCACAATCGAATTTCTGAAGTGTGCATAGTCAAAATGGATGTAACTTATGGGTACTGAGGCTGTCTGTTGATAAAAGCAACTTACCTCTGCTGTTGTCTGATCACATTTTAACAGTCAGTGTTCAGGCTTGGCAAAAGTGGTGTAGCACACTGTATTGTATTGTGGAAATAATTGTAAAATGATCATTCCTATAGGTAATAAATATATTAGTGTTGAGAGGGATATTGCAGTATATTATTTAACAATACCACACAAATGAGTGAAGAAAATGTGACATAAAAAGCAAACTATTCTTTAATGAACTATAAAGATCATAAAATTTCACTTCTAGTGCCTTAGCTCAACAGCCTTCAAAGCAAGTGATGTCTAAACCAACATATCTTACATTTATACAAAATAAAATTTAATTAACAAGTAAAGACATCAAATATAATTAATGAATTAAATATCTCCAATTAACTTCCCTGTTTAACTCCTTAGGTACCAAAGTATCATACTTCAAAATACATATAATTAATATACATGTTTTATAGGATTAAATGTTCCTCAGTTTCTTTAACTTTTACTTGCAACAAAGCAGTAGCCAACAGAACATCCTATGGTTGTATTTAATTTAGCGTGCCTTATATCTCTAAGGTGTTCTTTTGTTCTATCACTAAATTTATTTTTCTTTTCTCCAGTATAGAACAACCCACAAGGATAAAACAAGGCATTGCAATGTATCTAAGAGTGACAAGTTATTTATTTATTTTGTTTTATTTTACATTTGTTGACCTGGTTAGACCAGCTGAGCTGTGAGGCCCATTTTCAGCAGAGATCCAGGGAGAAAAGCTCCACAGTAGAATAATGTCCATAACTTCATATACTTCCAATTACAGCCACATATCTGCATTGTATAAAATGGCTGGCTACCTTTGTTGGTTTGGGCATAGTGCAAGAGAACAAATTGTGAAAGCAGCTGATTATTGGCACAATGGAACAGCAAATATTATTGCCATCTCACGACTTTGCTCTCTGGTAGAATGTTTGGCTGTTGTTCCTTTTGTGTGGAGCATGCATATGCTGCCTGTTTGTGTGTGGGTTTTATCCAATTTTCTCCAGTTCTCTAAAAGGATGTCTTATGGCAAGTGTGTGTGTGTGTGTGTGTGTGTGTGTGTGTGTGTGTGTGTGTGTGTGTGTGTGTGTGTGTGTGTGTGTGCGTGTGTGTGTGTGTGTGTGTGTGTGTGTGCGTGTGTGTGTGTATGTGTCTTGTGAAAGCTATGGATTGTGAGTGAAAGTGTCAGAATTTGTGAGTGTATGCATAAAAATATAATATTAGAAATTTTATTTGTGAACACACACACACACACACACACAATATTGGGGGTGCCTACATGGCTGTTCTGGCTAGCAGTAAATAAAAAACAGTTAGCAAGTATATATTTTAAATATAAGGCTAAATGAAATCATACAACACCTATACCTTCTAACATTTTGGAGACATCAGGCCTGTACACCCCAGCTAAATAAGGTGATTCTGACACAGACTTAGTATGGGACACTATCCTCAGTCTTTGTGTTGGATTCCACATAGCCTAAAACCAGCCCTGTGCAGACATGCGTACAAGAGGTCACAACAACTTGTTTGGTGGCTGGGAATAGTGCTGTCATTATTTCTTTATTTTTCCTCACAATCACACATCAGAGGTAGATAAAGAAGACAACTATAGTTTGCCTAGGTGCAGTCCTTGATTAATGGGAATGCCTGCTGAGTCAAGAAATGTTTCAAACAAAATAACTTTTCCAAACCATTCCTCAAAGAATTGCTAATATCATACAAAAGAAAGTTATAAAACAATGTTGTTCACATATATCTTATCTTTACATAGGTGTTGAGTTCAAAACTCAAAAATTTAATCCTGTGTTATTTTTTAATTCAGAGGAATGTTATCAAAAAGATCTGTGGAATGGAGGAGGAGGAGGAGCAATATGACCTGCGGATAGAAAAGCTAGGGCTGCTCTAGTCTTAAAACTAAAACAGGTAGGATGACATGATACAGGTGCACACGATCATGTCAGGAAGATGAGAAGGGGTGATTCTGAGCTGGAAGGGTACAGGAGGAAGGATGGAGCACAGGCCGCACATTGTAGGAACAAACTATTTCCTGCACTTCCAAAAATATATATTTTTTTCACAATGAGGGTTGTAGACCTATGAGATAGACTACCAGAATGAATAAATGAGAGGGAATCCACAGAAGCATTCAGGAGGACATGTGGCAGGTGAAAAGAGGGGCAGGTAGAAGTAAGGGGTATAGGAGAGGTATAATGTTATGACACTTAAAAGGACAGACTGTCTCATTCCAATGTCAAAGTAATGCAGCATAATGTAATGTAATGTTAACTATATACCAAACGTATACTGAAGTCCAGCAAAAAATCTTTCAGATTGCCTTACCACATTAACTGTGCATTCAAAACTCATAACCATACATCCTTTTGTCATCTTTCTGACGATGTCCTGCAAGACACTTTCAAAACAGAGGTTTAGATAGTAGTCTGTGGCTCTTGAAAATAGCTTAGCAGACAAAAGCACTTATGTTTCACTTTAGTGGCTAAATAAAATTTCTTTTTGGTTCATCTGGACTGTGTTTTTATTTTTACTTGTTCGGTAATATAGCCTTACCACACAGAGTTAGGGGTCATCTGTCATTCCAAAGTAGTTGTTTTCTTCTCAATTAAAATAAATAATTATCCAAGCTGTCTTCACTGGCATCGAAGGATAAAGTCCTAATGGCAATCCATGAAACCTGAGTTCATTTAGTAACTGGAGCACCTGTTGGAGTTAGAGGAGAAGGGAGGGCAGTTAAAACCCTGTGCCTGGTCACCCCTTTCAGGCCAGATGGGTGGGCGGTGTGTCCAAAACACTTAAAGTGTGCCAATGTGACCACTGGAAACTGGAAAATATGTACAACATGTTTATTCTGGAAGACAGGATTGTTTGCCGATATGTCAGTCATGGAAGAGTGTGACCCTGCCGTACTAAACTCACTGAATGGGCCACTGGGAGCGCGCTCACTGAGCATGCACAAAAGAGTAGGAATCTATCAGGAAGAAATATACTGAAGCTGCCTTAATGATGGTTCCTCTTAGCTGTCTATGGCCACAGTAAAGGAGAACAAATGAGTCAATTGGCTGAGAGGCTTCTGATAGACAGTCAGTAGCAATAAACATAAAAAGAGCTTGTAGAAATTATTCTTCAGAAGTGGTCTATCCATATTAGTACGCATTAGCAAACCTTTGTAACATTTGTTAGCTCCATGAGTTTCTAGTGTGATAATAATGCTATAAGTCATAATTTCATTGAATAATGACTAATGTGCATGAATGAACTCTATCATTTTTAAGGTGCAATAGTTGGGAGTATAAATGTAATACTTCCAGATATTTTTTATATTATAAAGTACTCTTCTGGCCTACCGAGAGGAAGACATGGGACTGACCCATGATATTCTGGAGGGATTATGTTCTTTGTTCACATGAAAGTAACTAGGGCTCTCACAAGATACACTGGACAATGTTGCTGGCATAGGGAAGCCTCATCTACCCTACTTAGTTTGTAATCACGCAGTAGCACATGTAGTTTAGAAAATGGATAATTTGATGCACTGATGAAGCAACTTTTATCAGGCACAATACTACACTGTTGTGCATAACGCAATTAAAATGGTTATTATGGTTATTGTATAGTTAGTGTCACAAAAGATAAGATATTAAGAGCACATGCTTAAAGCAGACTGCACACCTGCTGTGAAAGTTAACATTAAGTAATTTTCTGCCAAGAACATCAAAGACTTTTAACAAAATTGTGCATGATTTTAATAGGACTGTGTTACATAAGATACATACTCTAGGATAACTTTGGCAAAATATTTGCTGCAAGCTATGTGGAATAACTTTCCAGAGTTAACAACTGACATAAATGGAACCTTTCAGTCCTTAAAATTAAAAAAAAAAATGTTGAAAATATATACATTCTACCTTGGGTTTCTGGCATTCAGGAGCACAGAAACTCAGTTTGATGATACTTATAATTACATCTCTGAGACTTGTACCATGTTTTGCAGTCATGATTCTTATGCTGTGTTGTGTTTTACATTCACATTTGTATAGCATTCACAATAACTTCTTACAATATCAGTGATACCAAGTCCAGGTTATAGTTTGAAATTATGCAGTTTCCTTTGCCACTATGAACATATAATGGCTCCTTACTGAAATGTTGGCACTCAAAATGCCAAGTGCCAAAAAGCTGAAAAAAAAGACCAGAAACACAGGAGAAAAGCAAATCCTTAGAACGTCTTTTGGGGGGTGCCCCTCCCCTCCGAACTTGTATATAGCAACTCTGAGACTACCATAACTCAAAGAAAAGGGAATATTCTGAGAAATGGCATCTCAGACTTAGTATATTGACTTACATATATTAATTCCAATCTTTCAGCCATTCAGTCTCCGTATTTCTGGACTAGCTTTAGCCGATCTTGATATTTCAAATGGTTACCACATATAATAATTAAATAATTCTACAATGCTTCAGTTCAGATTCTGAATGCATATTAGTTGTATGATAAACTATTAAGGATAGCATGATACAGGATATATTCCTTACACAATTAAATAAATGGCATTACATCAGGTTTCCGTCAGCATTTTTTATACACATGCACACGCGCACACAAATATATATATATATATATATATATATATATATATATATATATATGAAGGATGGTGCTACATCAATGAGATAACAACTGCATTTAATATTTTGCTTTCTCAAGAAAATAAAATGCACCCAACTTTTAGTTTGTTTTTGTTTTGCTGCTCATTCGAGTCGTGCAGTGATTCATTAACAAAAGGCTGCAGCATGTCCTTGCTGAAGAAACTCATGGATACAGCTGCCTATAGTGAACTGCACAAAACATAGGCAGTTTGCCTGTCTGTATGAGTGAATCATACCCTCTCACTATGATCTTCAGAAGATTTAAATGAGATGTGGCTATAATGTAGGTAAATTAAATTGCCTTCCATTCTCAAGTGTTAGGTGAAATTACAGTAATGTATATCGGTGGTGTTATTCTATGTTGAGGCTGATGATCTTTAACAAAAAGTGTCAGTTTGGAATCAGCAAGTATTTTTTTAAATACTACCTCACCCTTCAAAAATTAAAGATATTTGTAGTAATTGTAAATTATACAAACCCTTTTGCAACGTTAGACAACTTTCATCTTACATGTCGGTCAATGCATTGGCAAACAGAAATATAACTTTGGCAAAAGTAGAGCAACTACTTATAGGTTCATAGGTTCATAGATGCATACTAGGCTAATGACCACTAGGGCTCTTATAATCCTAGCTGTGCAACCCAAATGTGACTCACAAGTTTGATTTATACAGGGAGTGATTTACTGACTCCCTATGTCCATCAGAGATATAGGAGCCAAACCAGGGGTGAATTTCTGATGATCTATCTACTGGTCCAATTTGTGGTTAAATAATGATAAGGAGGAAGTCTGCTTTACATGGATGGTGAGCTTGTTCCCAAGAATGGGAATTCTCAGAGAAATACACCTATCTCACCAATATATCCTATTTATGTAGTATAAGCAAACTCTTAAGTCTTTTAATCAAGTAGTTCTGATGGTGTTTGTTTTGTGGATGTGTAAAAGGTTCATCAAAATAGGGTCTGGGGATGTCATGTATGCCAGGCAAAGATCACCCCTCAAAAGTCTGTATGATACCAACTAAAGAAACAGGACTTTGAGGCGATCAGTATAGGAGATTGTGTTTACTCCATGTATTTCTTTTATAAGGAATCTTTGTGGATGTTCCAGTTGCTGCATGTATCTGGTCAGGTACATACAGAAGGGGGCATTATTCACTACTATGTGTCTGATGAGAGCTGAGTACAGTGGTATGATGACCTTTCTGGACATAGATGCTATGCCCTTACTTATAAGTTGAGCGACATAGAAGGATATTTTTTCACTACCTTGAATATGTGTTGGTCGAAGGCAAGACTACTATCTATATGAGCTCCCAGATCCTTAACTAGTGAATCAACTTTTAGGGGTGTTTTATTGGTGACCCGGGGTGGCTGATCTCAAAACGTACTATAATGTATTTCTTCATATAGAGGTTAAGCCAAGGATTTGGCAACAAGCATTTGTCTGTGTTAGACCTTCCCGAAGGGTGTTTTCACCTTGAGGGGATTCAGTGACTGCTCTTAGTTTGCAATCTTCAATAAACTTGGTAAGCCAGAGATCTTTGACATCAGCTTCAACATCCGAGAAGTAAATCCCAAAGAGGAGTATGCCTAGCACAGAGCCCGAGGCAAGGAGACTCCATTGGTGACCAGCCTCTTTGTGGAGGTGGCCTCACTGATTCTAACCTCCTGTGTCCTATCATTGAGACAGTTAGCTATCCAGCATGTATAAAGAGTTTTATACCTAGTTGTGTAAATTTTTTGACAATAAAGAAGGTGAATTTGAATGGAAATGATGTAAACAAAGTTTAATAAAATTAGCGCTTTCGAAATTACTTACATTTGTCTCCTTTATTTAAAGGTTGATTATATGAAGTTCTTTATAAAAAACACAAATACACACTTAAAAAGTCTGCATACGTCCCTTCCTGTAAAAAATACTTAAATCACATTAGGAGGCTAAAATGTCCTCTTAACTAAGTGTTGAATATAAAAGCTGAAAAAATGTAATTTCGATCTATTTATAACATAGTATTTTGTGATTTGAAGTTGGTCATCATTTTAAAAATATTAATTTTTATGTCATGTGATTGCATTAATTGTTTAATCGGTACGTAGTTTTATTATAAAACTACTAAAAATGCATTTGACTTGTATCTGACAAAGGAAGAGCACTGACTAATCCGAAAGCACAAATTTTATTACACTTTGTTTACATCGTTTCCATTCGAATTCGCCTTCTTTTTTGTTTTTCATAAGTTTTGTGTTATTAATTTGGTTTAATTTTTTGATAATGGCCAAGTCGGATATTGTATCAAATGCTTTAGCCAGATTTAGGTAGGCAGTATGTACCATTTTCCCCTCATCCATTGCCTTGGTGACCGTTTCAAAGAAGTCCACTAGAGTTAGTAAGCATGACCTTCCTTTAACAAAACCAACCTTAGATGGGTCCAGTGTCTGGAGGTAAAACATTATGGTGAAATAGCATCTCATAAGTTCATACTCACCTATCAGTCTGTCAGTCTGCAGACTTTTACAAGCCTAGCCAATAACTATAGGACTCAGGTACTGTATATGTAAGGTTAAGACCTTAACATGTATGCCATCTCTCCCATAACTCTGCCAACCTCCTGTCTCAACATACTTTAGGAATGTTATCCTTTTAATTTAGAAACATTGTGTGTGTGTGTGTGTGTGTGTGTGTGTGTGTGTGTGTGTGTGTGTGTGTGTGTGTGTGTGTGTGTGTGTGTGTGTGCGTGTGCATGTGTGTGTGCGTGTGTGTTTGTGTGTCTATATCTATAGCTTTATAGATATCAAGATATAGATGTGTATTCATATATTTATGTATCTATATCTATATAGATATCAAGATATAGATATAGATGTGTATTCATATTTGTTTATTTGTGTCTTTCGGCTTTTCCCGGTTAGGGGTCACCACAGCGGAACTCCGGTCCGCTAATGATTGGCAGTAGAGTTTTACGTGCTGGCTTGCCAGGCCTAACGCACAACCTTCCACGAAGGAACGCCCGTTCACGCATGTCGCCACACAGAAGACGCTCTAACTGAGGATTGAACGGGCAACGTCTAACTGTGAGGTGACAACGCTACCGCAGCACCACCACCGCAGTATATTTATGTGTATATATATATATATATATATATATATATATATATATATATATATATAGTTGCCATTCACTCTGTCAGATCAGCAGCTCATCAACAGAGTGAATGACTCTGAGATATAGTTAATTCTTCCATTAATAGAAAAGTAAGAAATTAGATGAATGTAGCATTGTGTACATACAGATAGGGTAGGTGTGTGTTTGGGAAACTGAGGTTTCAGCAATAGGGGTGGGAGTGATTATGCAAGTATAGGTGAGTTGTGTTTAGTGTAAGGATTAAGTAAAAGCGGTGGCGGCTGGTGACTTCAAATTAAAGGAGGGCTGCAGGAGACAGCTGAATGGGTGGGGCCAATGGGAAGGGGTGTGGACAACTAGAAAGGGGTGGGGCTATGCTCAAACCCACAACAACTGGAACTTTAATTAAATGCGCTGCCCTGGGTGACAAACAGTCATTACGAGAGTCCAATCAAGACAAAATGAAGTATAGAAGAAAAAAATATTTCAATGCATTGGCTACATGACAATTTACTTAATATCCAGATGGAAACAGGTTGTGAGGCATGAAAAAATAAATTACTTTTTAAATACATTACTGGAATGCCAGTCAAAATCAAGTATAAAAAACAAGCAGCACTCAACTCAAACCACTACTCCTTGCACTGCAGTTCTAATTATAATTTATATTCAGCTTTATAAAATTACCAAGTAACATGCTGAAAGTAGCAATCTCTGTGATACCCCCACTTGTAAAAATGTTTCTTATCCAAAAAAGACCTGCTGCCTGACAACAACTATCTACTAGTTTCATGGGAAAGACATGATCAAAGTAAAAAATGAACAGCAAACAAGAAACAAGCTCAAGATAAATTGCTTAAAGGATTCCTGCACAAGTTATGGACCACACATGATAGATTGGCATTCTGTTTATTTTACCGGTAAGCCTGCAAAGATAACTGCAAGTCTCCAACAAAAGATGAGTGCAAGTCTCCAATAAATGTAATGAGCTTCTGAAAATACTGTAATCCTGTCCTTTTATTACAAATACTGTCATATGCATTTCAATACCTAAGGCTTATACATTATCTAGTTATGTAAATATTCTCTGCATGGCAACAACGAAAAGGCTTTCAATCCTGGTAATTCTTTAACAGTATGCTTATTAAAGCTTACTTGCATCTTACAATTTCCGACAAGCTTACCTGATGCTCATTAAATCACTGCTACTTAAACAGAGCAACAGGGCACTGTGACAGCATGCATTTCCTGAATAATAAGAAGCATAAATCAACAGTATAAAAATCTGACAGAAAACCAGAACATTCTGCAAAATCAAGGACAGATGAAAAGCCACGGTCGTACTTGGATGGGGGAATACTCTGCACACTTACACTGCATAACTGCTCCTTGCCTTCCTTGGACACATCCAGAGCCACTACAATGGGGAGTGGGGTGCAACAAGTATGTCATAATTCGAAATGTCTTTGGCTGACAGTGATGGCTCTGACACTCATACCTCTCAACTTCAGAGCAAGAAATCTGGACAAAGCCATACATAGAACTAGAAGTGGGACACAGGCCCAAAAATAAGGACAATTTTTAAATATTGCTCTTATTAACTTAGATAATAAAACAGTAGTAGATCTTGCATTAGTACGAATTTTCTGAAGGGTATAAAATCTGAAACTCAAATGTCTGCCATTATTTTCTAACTTCAATCTTAAATGACTTGCCACTAATTTTCCAGAAAACCACAATTTTATGATAAACAGACCAAAAATGTGATGCAAAAATATAAAGTTGCCACACAATACAGCTGGGAACCTGTCAAAAAAGGAACACCTTTTTAATATAAACACTGTTAACTTGAGCAGCTAACAAAATAAGAGCATCTACATGCATTTCTGAAATAAAAGTAATCTATAACTCTGATCATTACAGTTATATATAATTGTAAACCCTCCACATTGTCTTCCAAAATTGCCATTTTGGAGGAGGGATTATTAGGGGAGAGCAACATTTTGAGCCAAAATTGGGGACAATTGAGAGGTTTGGATATTCCTAATTCTACAAAGCGATTTGCACGTACCTGTCAACCTCTTAATGCAGGAAATCTGGACAAGGCCAAATATATTTGGGGAACATACAAACACTACTGAAAATTGCTCTTGTATAAACTTAAGACAGTTTATAGAATAACAGGTCTTGCATTAGCATGCATTTTTTCTGAAGGTTATGACGTCTGAAACTCAATGTCTGTCATGTAGTGACTTCATTCCTAAATGATTTTCTAGAAAACCACAAATTTTATGAGGAACAAACCAAAAATAAGAAGCAAATATCTATTCATTATGCAAAAATATGGACAACTGAGAGGTATAGTTCAACCGGGGCTGAATGAGTTTGCTACCCCCCCCCCACAAAATCATGGTCGAATAGAGCCTCCCCCCTGCAGCCATTCCAACGTCCCATTCCTTGGTTATTTTGCCCCATTTACCATAAACACTGTAATGTGCATACTGCTTTACTTCTGCAATGATTTAGATTTCATTTGAATGTTTTATTTTGCATTTTACACACAAACCCTAATAGATATCTGTTAAACAAAGCAATGCAGTCTCACAATGAAAATAGACTTAGCATTAAAACTTCTCTGCCCTTGAAACTCACATGCATTGAGACAGCATAGAAACCCACATTCAAAAAAAATACATTTTGCCAGTGGCAGATAAAGATTAACTCTGGGCTGTTTTCAAAATCATAGGCCCCTTGAACATGAAACATACACATGCTCTTTGATACACCTTCCTGACTGTATTACATTATATTCCTTGCACAATACAGTACAGTTGTTAGAGAGCATTTTAAATTTATTGTTTTGAACATTTTTTCAGTAAACAATAAAACAAAATACATGCACCAATGTCAAAACTGCCCAATTCAGAACATTTCCATCATAAAACGTCTACTCAACCTTCTATAGTCCACCAGTATCAGTAAATATGCACAATCTTTGAAGTAGTAAAATCCACATTAAAGAAATCTGTAACTAATAAAGTTGTTGCTGCTAGCAAACAACTTTATATGTCATTGTTTCATCTACAAATAAAATGCCTGTTGCCCTTGAAGAATAAATTGCCTATGTTGCATGCACTAAAAAAATGATAAGCTAGTAATACCGCAATAGGGAATGGATAGCAAACTGATAACAGGTTCATAGTTACTAGGTATCTTTGCCAAAAAGGACTGTAGCATCCATCCTCTTTACAACACAGTACAGTATCGGCAATGCATCTACCTACTGTGGGAGT
Organism: Protopterus annectens; assembly: GCF_019279795.1. Lineage (NCBI taxonomy): Eukaryota > Metazoa > Chordata > Ceratodontiformes > Protopteridae > Protopterus > Protopterus annectens. Next base: position 384,962,722 of record NC_056730.1, on the reverse strand, counting down.
AGAACCCACAGCCTTCTACATCAAAAGCAAGTACACTACCTGTTGTGCTATTAACAATGCAAGAAAACTTAGCATAAGCAGCACTAAACTTTTGTTCCCCTGCAGCTCTGAGCTCCTTGTAAAATCTACTCAACACTCAGCTGTATCTCTGAACTTTGCAGCACAAGATATCTGGAAAAAGCCAAAATTTATTGGGGGGGGGGGGCAAAAGACCAAAAATGAGGAAAACATTTTAAACATTGCTTGTATAATGTTGGAAAGTTGCTAGAATAAAATGCTGTGTTACCATCATACATTTCACTGCCACGTCTGGAACCCAGGGGACCCTGTGCAAAACAGTCAGAGAAACATACCACTATGCCAAATCAACTGAAACAGAGGAAGACAAACTTAAATGGCTACTATTTAGTGAATTCAGTTCTCACCATAGCTGTCAACCTCTTAGCAAAACACACCTGAAAAAAGCCAGTAATGTGGGAATACAGCTGCCAAACATATTCAGTGAATTCAGTTCTCACCATAGCTCTCAACCTTAGCACAAAATACCTGGACGAGGCCAATAATGGGGGAATACACTCCCAAAAATATGGGCAAATTTCAAATATCCATGTTATAAACTTAGACAATTGCTAGAATAAAAGGTTTTGTTTTACCATGTACTTTCTGAAGAATATGAAGTCTGAAATTCAAATGCCTGTTATTTTTAAACATTTGTTAACCAGGAAACTAGTCTGACTTGGAACAAAACAAAGCCAAATTTCAGCAGAGCAGGAAGAAACACTACAAACACATCTTTGTAAGGGAGAGAAAAACATGCAGACTCCACACAGAAGGCACCCCAGCCAAGAATCAAACCAGAGAACCTGTAGCTGTCAGGCAACAATGCTACCAGTGCACCACTGCACTACAAACCTTTCCAAGGACATAATAAGATACAGAAACCACAGATTTTATGACGAACAGAACAAATATGAGGCAAAAATCTGCAATTTTTTACAAATAGTGGTGGGTAGGGAATTCAGGTCCTTGCCTCCTGCATCCAAGGTACAGTGTTCAAGCCTGAGCATTTCTACCCACCACTATGTGTTAACAAGGGCATTACACACACACACACACACACACACCCTTTGTTTTGGTCTGAATAAACAGAGCTATGAGATATTTCCACTAATGGAGCTTGTCACTGCCTTGATTAAATATACACACAGGAGCTCACACACACACCTTACCTGTAAATGGGTCCGGAAAGCAAACCAGGTCCAACTCCATTGTCTTGAAGCAGCAAAACCTGCACTTGACTTAACGCTTCCCTGCAGGAGCTGTGAACTCAACTTACCTCACTCCTGATTGGTCCTGCACTCAAATCCCTGCTTACCTCTCTCCTGATTGGTTCTGTCTGTGGCTCAAGCAGTCCGGAGCTCCTCTCTTCTGTGCGATCGTCTACTGCATGGCATCCTGGGCATCTGCAGGGCAAAAATACCTTCTCTGCATCTGGACTGCTAACTCAGGCAGTCAGAGTTCGCAGAGATTCCTGGGCATCTGTGGGGCCGTCTGAGTGTGTCTGCGCATGCATGGCAGTTCCGGTACTCGGTAAAAAAAGAACTTTTTTTTTAAAGTGTATGTTTTATGTTAAGTATTTCTTTTATTTCTAGGTGGGAGGGCTGCAGTCCTGCAGACCGATAGCACGTGCCGCCCCTGAGTAAAGGGATAGATTTAGTGTGGTGCACATGTGTGTGTGTGTGTGTGTGTGTGTGTGTGTGTGTGTGTGTGTGTGTGTGTGTGTGTGTGTGTGTGTGTGTGTGTGCATGGCCGAGCTGCCTTGCATTGTGGTAGTTTTATGGAAAAGGTTTTTCTAAGGTAAAATGTAGGGTTAAGGTTAGAGGAAAGAGAAAAGTAAAGGATAAGAATAGTAGGCATTACTTATGTTGATTTTGAAAAGGGTCATTGCTTTTGCATTTCAAAAACTCACGCTATATGCTAATACATAATGCTTAAGTTGATTTGATCAATTTTTTTTTTTTACATCGAATAACGAATAAAATGCTGGCCATGGTGGTGCAGTGGTTAGCATTGTCACCTCACAGCAAGAGGTTCTACAGTTTGATTCTTAGCTGAAGCACTTTCTGTGTGGGGTCTGCATGTGCTCCCTGTGGTCAAGTGAATTTTAAAGACATGCAGATAGGTGCATGTGTGTGTGCCTTCTATGAAGGTTGGGTGCCAGGCTGGCAACTCGACACTATAAAAACTTTGCTGCCAATCAATCTGTGGACTGGTGATCTGCTGTGGCGACCCCTAACCGGGAAAAGCTGAAAGACATTGCTTTTACATGGAATACTGAAAAACTACTACAGCTGATTGAAAATCAGCTTGTTGAGTTATACTAGCTTTTTTTTTTTAATGAGATCACGGTATAGTGGGGTTTGGGAATTTTTCCTTTTTCACACTGTAGTGTAATCTCAGAGTTGATATATATATAATTAGCAAGGGGAACTTGATGCTAGGCAGGGGCGTCCCACGCTATCGGACTGCCGGACTGCAGCCCCCTCAAAACAAAAAGAACTCAAAAAAATAAAAAGAAAAAAAGTTTTAAATTTCACGGACTACGCGCATGCACAGTAGACCAGACTACTGGTCTACTGTATGCGCATGCTCACAGCAGTCCGGCAGGACTGATAGGGAAACGCGAGGAGACGTCTGTGCACTTTAAAGTGCACAGACATGCTGGGATTATACAGCGCAGCCGGACTGCAACACGAGCAGCAGGAATGGGAGCTGCAGTCTCGTCGGGAAAGGGTTTGGATGCGATCTACTCTCGCGAGTCGTTGGAGTATTGCGCGGGAAGGGGTTTGGATCTAACGTTGGTTAGAATGGAGGACAGGTAAGTGTTGAATATATGGTGCTTGTGCAACTGGTTAGTATGGAGAACAGGTGTGTGTGTGTGTGTGTGTGTGAAAATGCCCCAGGTGGTGTGGTAGGGAATACCTTAGGCTTGAACACTGTACCCTGTATGCAGGTGTTAAAGACTTGAGTTCCCTACCCACCACCATTTGTAAAAAAATTGCGGATTTTTGCCTCATATTTTATCTGATCTGTTCCTCATAATATCTGTGGTTTGTAAATATTGCAATGCTTGATATTTGATGGTGAAGTAGTAGCATTACTGCCTCACAGCTGCAGGTTCTCAGGTTTGATTCTTGGCTGGGGTTCCTTCTTTGTGGGGTCTGTATCTTCTCTCTGTGTTTGGGTGGGGTTTGCTTTTATTTGATGGTGCACTGGTAGCATTGTTGCCTCACAGCTGCAGGTTCGATTCTTGGCTGGGATTCCTTCTTTGTGGGGTCTGTATCTTCTTTCTGTGTTTGTGTGGGTTTGCGTTTGTGTCCTCCCATGTTACAAAGACATGTCTGCATTATTTTTTTCCTGGGCCTCTGCTGAAAATTGTTTTTTTGTTCCAAGTCAGACTGTCCTGATTAACAAATGTTAAATAAAATTGACAGGCATTTGAATTTCAGACTTCAGGTTTCTGAATGTTTAATTTCTTACATATTTGATGGTGCAGTGGCAGTATTGTTGCCTCAGAGTCACAGCTATAGGATTTGTGGTTTGATTCTTGGCTGGGGTGCCTTCTTTGTGGAGTATGCATCTTATCTCTGTGTTTGTGTGGATTTGCTCTGGTGTCCTGCCATTTTACAAAGACGTGTCTACAGTATTTCTCCCTGGGCCTCTGCTGAAAATTGTTTTTGTTCCATCACAAGTAAAATTGACAGGCATTTGAATTTCAGACTTCATAGTCTTCAGAAAATACATAGTAAAACAACATTTTATTCTAGCAATAAATATATAGTAACACAACCTTTTATTATAGCAATTTTTTAAGTTTATAAGGTGACTATTTGAAATGTTTCCTTATTTTTGGGACTGTAATACCCTGTTAGTGGCTTTGTCCAGGTTTTTTGTGCTAAGGTTGACAGCTATGGCAAGAACTGAATTCACTGAATATGTTTGAGGGCTGCATTCCCTCATTACTGGGTTTGTCCAGGTGTTTTGTGCTAAGAGGTTGACAGCTATGGTGAGAACTGAATTCATTAAATGATAGCCATTTAAGTTTCAGTCTTCCTCTCATTCACAAAACAGCTGATTTGGCGTAGTGGTATGTTGCTCTTGACTGTTTTGCACAAGGACCTTGTCTGTAAAATGCACGGTGGTAACACAGCATTTTTCTTTCACAAAGCAGGTGATTTGGCATAGTGGTATGTTCTGACTCTTTTTTGCACAGGGACTTTGGCAGTAAAATGTATGGTGGTACCGTGGTAACACAGCATTTTATTCTAGCAGCTTTCCAAGATTATACAAGCAATGTTTAATGTGTCCCTGGTTTTTGCCCTTTTGACCCACCCCAATAAATTTGGCTTTTTCCAGACTTCTTGTGCTGCGAAGTTGAGATGCAGTTGAGTATTGAGTAGATTTTACAAGGAGCTGAGAGCTGCAGGGGAAGAGAAGTTTAGTGCTAATAGCACACCAGGCTGTGTGCTTGCTTTTGATGCAGAAGGTTGTTGGTTCTACTCCCATAAGGGGTGAATGCTGCCGTACTGAAAGTTAAGATACTAATTATGAGCCTGTTATCAGTTTGCCATCCATTTCCTATTGCAATATTACTAGCTTATTTTTAATATAATTTAGGCAATTTATTCCACAGGGGCATCAGACACTTTATTGTTCGATGAAACCATGAAATATAAAGGTGATTGCTAGCACCAACCTCTTCATTACAGATTTATTTAACGTGGAATTATTTAGATGACTTTTTTACTACTTCAGAGATTGTGCATATTTACTGATAATGGTGGACTGTAGAATTGTGCATATTTACTGATAATAGTGGACTGTAGAAGTTTGAGTAGACTTTTATGATGGAAATGTTCTGAATTGGACAGTTTTGTTTCATTGTTTTCTGTAAAAATGTTCAAAGCAATAGGAAGGTGTATCAAAGAACACATGTGTTTCATATGCAAGGGGCCTATGATGTGAAAACAGCCCAGAATTAATTTTTATCTGCCACGAGTAAAATGTATTTTCTTTGAATGTGGATTTTAATGTTGTTTCAGTGAATGTGAGTTTCAAGGGCAGAGAAGGTTTAATGCCAAGTTTGTTTAGCAGATGTCTTAGTGTTTGTGCTGTAAAATGCAAAAATAAAACTTTCAAATGAAGTTCAAATCATCATAGAAGTAAATCAGTATGCACATTAGTGTTTATGGAAAATGGAGTGAAATAGCAAAGTAATGGATCATTGGAATGGCTGCAGGGGGAGGCTCCATTCAACCAGGGTTTTGTGAGGGGGAAGGGCGGCAAACTTAGACAGCCTCAGCTGAACTATACCTCCCAACTGTCCAGATTTTCAAAGAATGAATAGATTTTTTGCTTCTTATTTTTGATTTGTTCCTCATAAAAATTTGTGGTTTTCTGGCAAATCATTTAGGAATTAAGTCACTAAATAATGACACACCTAGTTTCAGACTTCATAACCTTCAGAAAAATCCATGCTAAAGTAAGACCTGTTCTATCAACTGTCCCAGTTTATAGAAGAGCATTTTTAGTACTGTTTATATGTTCCCCAATATATTTGGCCTTGTCCAGATTTATGTCCCAGTTTATACAAGAGCAATTTTAGTACTGTTTATATGTTCCCCAATATATCTGGCCTTGTCCAGATTTATTGCATTAACAGGTTGAGAGGTACATGCAAATAAATTGCTTTATAGAATTAGGCATAGCCAAACCTCTGAACTGTCCCTGATTTTGACTCAAAATGTTACTCTTCCCTAATGATCCCTCCAAAATAGCAATTTTGGAAGAAAACATGGAGGGTTTATAATTAAGAAATAACTGTAATAATCAGATTACTTTTATTTCAGAAATGCATGTAGATTATTTTATTTTGTCAGCTGCTCAAGTTAGCAGTACTAATATTAAAGTGTCCCTTCTTTGGCAGGTTCCCAGCTGTATTGTGTTGCTATTTTATATTTTTACATCACATTTGTTGGTCCATTTTCAATAAAATTGTGGGTTTTTTGGCAAATTAGTGACAAATAATTAAAGACTGAAGTTAAAAAATAATGACAGACATTTGAGTTTCAGATTTCATACCATTCAGAAAATTCATACTAATGCAAGACCTCTATTAGCTTTCTAAGGTTATAAGAGCGATATTTTAAAATTGTCCTTATTTTTGGGCCTTTGTCCCATTTCTTTGTATGGCTTTGTCCAGATTTCTTGCTCTGAGGTTGAGAGGTATGACAAATGTGTCAGGGCCATCACAAGTCAGCCAGAGACATTTCAAACTGTGACATACTTGTTACACCCCACTCCCCCATGTAGTGACTCTGGATGTGTCAGAGCAAGGCAAGGAGTAGTTATGCAGTGTAAATGTGCAGAGAATCCCACCCATCCAAGGTAGACACAAGTACTAGAGTGGCTTTTCATCTGTCCTTGATTTTTGCAGAATGGTCTGGTTTCTGTCATTTTTTGTACTGTTGATTTATGCTTATTACTCAAAGTGCCTGTTGTTCTGTGTTTAAGTAGCAATACTTTAATGACCATCAGGTAAGCTTGGCTGAGATTGCAAGATGCAAGTAAGCTTTAACAAGCATACTGTTAAAGAATTGCCAACATTGAAAGCCTTTCTGTTGCCATGTAGAGAATACTTAACTAGATAATGTATAAGCCTTGGGTATTGAAATGCATATGCCAGTATTTGTAATAAAGGACAGAATTACATTATTTTAAGAGTCTCATTACACTTGGAGACTTACAGACAGTCATCTCTGCAGGCTTTAACCATAAACCGAATGCCAATCATGTGGTCTATAACCTGTACAGTAATCCTTTTAAGCAATGTATCTTGAGCTTATTTCTTGTTTGCTTTTCATTTTTGCTTTGATCATGTTTTCCCATGAAACAAGTAGATGTCAGGCAGCACGTCTTTTTTGGATAAGAAACATTTTTACAAGTGGGGGCATCAGAGATTTCTACTTTCAGCATGTTACTTGGTACTTTAATAAAGCTGAATATAAATTATTAGAACTGCAGTGCAAGAAGTGGTTTGAGTTGAGTGCTGCTTGTTTTTCTTATACTTGATTTTGACTGGCATTTTTTTCATGCCTCACAACCTTTTTTGTTTCCATCTAGATATTAAGCTGTCATGCAGCCAATGCATTGAAATATTTTTATTCTTCTACACTTCATTTTGTCTTGATTGGACTCTCATGACAACTGTTTGGCACCCAGTGCAGTATATTTAGTTTTTGAGGTTTGCTACTACAGGTGTTTGTGTGTGTGGGAATACCTCAGGCTTGAACGCTGTACCTTGTATGCAGGTGTTAAAGACCTTAATTCCCTACCCACCACCATTTGTGGAAAAAAAACTGCAGATTTTTGCCTCATGTTTGATCTGATCTGTTCCTCGTAATATCTGTGGTTTGTAAATGTTGCAATGCTTGATATTTGATGGGGCAGTTGTAGCATTGTTGCCTCACAGCTACAGGTTCTCAGGTTTGCTTCTTGGCTGGGGTGCTTTCTTTGTGGGGTCTTTATCTTCTCCCTGTGTTTGTGTGGGTTTGCTTTTGTGTCCTCCCATGTTACAAAGACATGTCTGCATTATTTCTTCCTGGGCCTCTGCTGATTTTATTTATTTATTTTTTTTCCAAGTCAGACTGTCCTGATTAACAAATGTTAAATAAAATTGACAGGCATTTGAATTTCAGACTTCAGGAATCTGAATGTTTAAGTCCTTGCATATTTGATGGTGCAGTGGTAGTATTTTTGCCTCACAGCTATAGGTTTTCTGGTTTGATTCTTGGCTGGGGTGCCTTCTGTGTGGAGTCTGCATCTCCTCCCTGTGTTTGTGTGGATTTGCTCTGGTGCCCTGTCATTTTACAAAGACGTGTCTGCAGTATTTCTCCCTGGGTCTCTGCTGAAAATTTTTATTCTGTCAGCAGTAAAATTGACAGGCATTTGAATTTCAGACTTCATGTTCTTCAAAAATACATAGTAACACAACCTTTTATTCTAGCAATTTTCTAAGTTTATAAGATGAATATTTGAAATGTGTCCCTATTTTTGGGACTGTATTCCCTCAATATTGGCTTTGTCCAGGTTTTTTTGTGCTAAGGTTGACAGCTATGGCAAGAACTGAATTCACTGAATGTTTGAGGGCTGTATTCCCTCATTACTGGGTTTGTCCAGGTGTTTTGTACTAAGAGGTTGACAGCTATGGTGAGAACTGAATTCACTAAATGATAGCCATTTAAGTTTCAGTCTTCCTCTTTTACAAAGCAGCTGATTTGGCATAGTGGTATGTTGCTCTGTTTTGCACAGGGAGCTTGGCAGTAAAATGTATGGTTCTAGCAACTTTCCAAGATTATACAAGCAATGCTTGTGTCCCTGGATTTTGGGCTTTTGACCCCCCCCCCCCAATACATTTTGGCTTTTTCCAGTTTTCTTGTGCTGCGAAGTTGAGCATTGAGTAGATTTTACAAGGAGCTGAGAGCTGCAGGGGAACAGAAGTTTAGTGCTGCTTAAGTGAAGCTGGTTTACCTTGTTAATAGCACAACACGTTGTGTACTTACCTTTGATGTAGAAGGCTGTGGGTTCTACTCCCACAAGGGGTGGATGCTGCTGTATTGAGAATGTTCTCCTTGGTGAAAATACTAACTATGAGTCCATTATCAGTTTGCCATCCATCTCTTGCAATATTACTAGCTTATCATTTTTTTAATGTAATATAGCCAATTTATTCCTGAGGGGCAACAGGCACTTTATTTTTCAATGAAACCATGAAATATAAAGGTGTTTGCTAGCAGCAACCTCTTCATTAGTTACAGATTTCTTTAATGTGGAATTATTTAGATGACTTTACTTCTTCAGAGAGTGCATATTTACTGATAATGGACTGTAGAATTGTGCATATTTACTGATAACGGTGGACTGTAGAATTGTGCATATTTACTGATAATGGTGGACTGGAAGTCTGAGTAGACTTTTATGACAAATGTTCTGAACTGGGCAGTTTTGTCATTATGGGTGCATGCATTTTGTTTCATTGCTTACTGGAAAAATGTTCAAAACAAATTTAAAACGCCCTCTAACAACTGTAATATATTGTACAAGGAATATAATTTAGTACAAAGAGGAAGGTGTATCAAAGAGCACATGTATGTTTCATATGCAAGGGGCCTATGATTTGAAAACAGCCCAAAATTAATCTTTATCTGCCACTGGCAAAATGTATTTTCTTTGAATGTGGGTTTCAATGCTGTTTCAATGAATGTGAGTTTCAAGGGCAGAGAAGTTTTAATGCTAAGTTTTCATTGTGAGACTGCATTGCTTTGTTTAGTAAATAACTTAGTGTTTGTGCTGTAAAATACAAAATAAAACTTTCAAATGAAGTCCAACTCCTCATACAAGTAAAGCAGTATGCACATTAGTGTTTATGGTAAATGGAGTGAAATAGCCAAGTAATGGTTCATTGAAATGGCTGCAGAGGCTCCATTCAACCGTGATTTTGTCGGGGGAAAGGGCAGCAAACTCAGACAGGCCCAGCTGAACTATACCTCCCAACTGTCCAGATTTTCAAAGAATGAATAGATTTTTGCTTCTTATTTTTGGTTTGTTCTTCATAAAATTTGTAGTTTTCTGGCAAATCATTTAGAAATTAAGTCACTAAATAATGATACACTAAGTTTCAGACTTCATAACCTTCAGAAAAATGCATGCAAAAGTAAGAACTGTTATTCTATCAACTGTCTCAATTTCTACAAAAGCAATTTTTAGTACTGTTTATATGTTGCCCCAGTACATTTGGCCTTGTTCAGATTTACTGCATTAACAGGTTGAGAGGTACATGCAAATAAATTGCTTTATAGAATTAGGCATAGCCAACCTCTCAACTGTCTCCGATTTTGGCTTAAAATGTTGCTTTTCCCCCTGATAATCCCTCCACAAAATAGCAATTTTGGAAGAAAACATGGAGGGTTTACAATTAAGAAATAACTGTAATAATCAAAGTTATAGATTACTTGAAATGCATGTAGATTCTTTTATTTTGTCAGCTGCTCAAGTTAGCAGTACTAATATTAAAGTGTCCCTTCTTTGACAGGTTCCCAGCTGTATTGTGTGGCTATTTTATATTTTTGCATCACATTTGGTCCATTTTTCATAAAATTGTGTTTTTTGGAAAATTAGTGACAAATCACTAAAGACTGAAGTTAGAAAATAATGACAGACATTTGAGTTTCAGATTTTATACCCTTCAGAAAAGTCATACTAATGCAAGACCTATTCTATTATCTTTCTTTATTAGAGCAATATTTAAAAATTGTCCTTATTTGTGGGCATTTGTCCCACTTCTGTGTATGGCTTTGTCCAGATTTCTTGCTCTGAGGTTGAGAGGTATGACACATGTCAGGGCCATCACAGTCAGCCAGAAACATTTCAAATTGTGACATACTTGTTGCACCCCACTCCACCATATACTGACTCTGGATGTGTCCAAGCAAGGCAAGGAGTAGTTATGCAGTGTAAATGTGCAGTGTGTCTCCCCCCCCCCCCATCCAAGGTAGACACAAGTACTACAGTGGCTTTTCATTTGTCCTTGATTTTGCAGAAATGTCTGGTTTCTGTCATATTTTTGTACTGTTGATTTATGCTTATTACTCAAAGTGCCTGTTGCTCTGTGTTTAAGTAGCAATGTTTTAATGACCATAAGATAAGCTTGTCTGAGATCGTAAGATGCAAGTAAGCTTTAATAAGCATACTGTTAAAGAATTGCCAACATTGAAAGCCTTTCTGTTGTTGCCATGCAGAGAATACTTGACTAGATAATGTATAAGCCTTGGGTATTAAAGGACAGGATTCCATTATTTTAAAAAGCTCATTACACTTGTTGGAGACTTCCAGTCATCTCTACAGACTTTACCCATAAACTAAACAGAATGCCAGTCATGTGTGGTCCATAACCTGTACAGTAATCCTTTAAGCAATGTATCTTGAGCTTGTTTCTTGTTTGCTTTTCATTTTTACTTACATGTTTTCCCCATGAAACAAGTAGATAATTGTCAGGCAGCAGGTCTTTTTGGATAAGAAACATTTTTACAAGTGGGGCATCACAGAGATTTCTACTTTCAGCATGTTACTTGGAACTTTAATAAAGCTGAATATAAATTATAATTAGAACTGCAGTGCAAGGAGAAGTGGTTTGAGTTGAGTGCTTCTGGTTTTGCTTGTACTTGATTTTGACTGGCATTCCAGTAATGTATTTAAAAAGTAATTTATTTTTCATGCCTCACAACCTTTTGTTTCCATCTAAATATTAAGTAAGCTGTCATGCAGCCAATGCATTGAAATATTTTTATTCTTCTACACTTATTTTTGTCTTGATTGGACTCTCATAATGATGGTTTGCCACCCAGGGCAGCGTATTTAATTAAAGTTAGTTTTTGTAGTTTTGAGCATAGCTCCTCCCCTTTCTGGTTGGCCACACCCCTTCCCCTTGACCCCCACCCATTCAGCTGTCTCCTGCAGCCCCCCTTTGATTTGAAGTCACCAGCCGCCACTGATGCTAGGGGTAGGGGAACTTGTCCCCCTTAGAAAACAGATATATATTTTTTTTGTGTTGGCTGTCATTGTTTTAAGTTTTGAACAATACATCTTCAATGATTACATTTTCAATCATATAACATTTCAAGATATATATATATATATATATATATATATATATATATATATATATATATATATACATATATTTAACATTTGCATTTCATATTGATATTGTGCTCTAATATCTGTTCACTGGTATCACTACATCCATTGTTATTTTGTTGTGCTTGAAATGCTCCTATTCTACATTTTATTACTAACCTTCGGCATTCATCAGACCTATTATTGAGTACAATGCCCCCTTTGGTTTGTACCTAACCAGGCATAGCCAACAATTCGAATGTCCACAGAGGTTCCTCACTAAAAGAATACAGGGCATAAGTAATATGTCCTATGCAGACCGCCTCAAGGCCCTATCCCTGTATTCTGTCTCATAGGTTCATAGGTTCATAGGTTCATAGGTTGGTACTAGGCTATTGGCCCTAGGGCCTATAGAAGGCTAGCCATAACAATTCCCTGGCTATTTCTTCCCACACCATTTACTTCCCTGGACCCCTGTCTAGCAGGGTGACTGACATGATCCCCAGGGTGAACTTCCTTTCTCCCATCCAGTCATTAAAGTTCATTTTGAAGAGGTCCAAAGAGGTGCTCTGCTTGACATGTATGGACAGTCTATTCCAGAGTCTGGAGAGTCTCTGGGTCAGGAACCTATCCCTCCAGCATGTTTTTGTTTACTGTGATGACAGGATTTAGATCCCTGGAGTGTGTGGCTCTGAGGGATTGGGATTTCTTTAAGTGTAGCATGTCCAACAGCTCTGGGTTTGACATGGCCTTGTATGTTAAGCAGAGATCGCCTCAGAGTAGATGATATGCGACTGAGTATAGCTGGATTTTGAGGGGAGATCTATGCCTGGCATACAGGGCATTGTCAGATCCCACTCTGATGGACCTCCTGCATATCCACAAAACAAACAGCACCAGAATTACCCGTTGTAAAGACATAAACCTTGCCTGTGATATAAATAGGACTTGCTGGAGAGATAGGTATGTATCCCAGAGACTACCACGTCTATGGAGCAGGCTCCCCATCCATGTGAAGCAGAATTTCTCCCTACTCCAATTCAAGTGCTACTTGGACAATTGAATGGGAAACCGGAAATTCATCCCTGGTTTGGCACCTATGTCTCTAATGGACACAGGTAACCTGTAAATGGTTAATTTCCCAGCCCATGCTTACACTTATCAAGGGTAGCAAACCTGTCTGAGATTTGGGATGCATGGCTAGGCTTAAAAAGGCCCTTGTTGTCATTAGCCTAGTAAACACCTATGAACCAATTATATGTCCTTCCAGATATCCAAAGCATCATGTATACAGATGATATTGTTATTTTTATGGTAGGTTAAGCAGAAGAAGATATAGTAAACCTCCTGGCTGATATATTCATCTCCAGCTTTACCCGTCTCTCTCCCTCAGCCTTCCTTCAGGAAATACCATCAAATATAATTCCCCCCACTATCACTAGGGAGCAGGTTCTTAATGCTCTCTCTGAGACCAAGAACATTGCATCAGTGGGCCCAGACAATATCCCAGGATGCCTTCTAAATAGCATGAAACATGATTTATCAGGGCCTCTGGAATTACTATTTAACTGTAGCCTCCAAACAGCCTTTGTGCCTCATGAATGCAGAACAGCAACAGTCATCCCTCTGCACAAAGGTGGGCCATCTACAGACCCTGGAAACTACAGACCCATAAGTCTCACTAGTCTTATATGTAAAGCCATTGAAAGAATTATCATGGAAATGATCAACAGAGATATAGTAAACCTCCAGATACTGGACTCAAGGGCAGATCATGCCTACTCAACTTGGTGGACTTCTTTGAAAAGGTCACCAAAGCAATGGATGAGGGAAAAATAGCTCACATTGCCTACTATGACCTGACCAAGTTATTTGATACAATATCCCACTTTGGCATTTTTTACAAACTCAAGAGGTTACGTACAAACTCGCATATCACCCGGTGAATAGCCAACTGGCTCACAGACAGGACCCAGGAAGTTAGAACTGGGGAGTCCACATTTACAAAGAGGCCAGTCACAAGTGGAGTCCCTCAAGATCTTAAAATTGTAGTTTTGAACATTTGTTTTCCAGAAACCAGTGAAACAAAATGTATAAACCAGCAATGACAAAAGTACACATTTCAAAACATTTTGTTAGGTGTGTGTTTTAAAGTTGTAGTTTTGAACATTTTTTTTTCCAAAAAGCAGTGAAACAAAATATATAAACCAGTAATTATAAAAATACACATTTCAACCATAAAAGGCCACTTTCTTGTTTACTACAGTAGCATTTGTTAGGAGTGCATTTTAAAGTTTAAGTTTTGAGCATTTTTTTTCCAGAAAGTAGTAAAACAAAATGTGTAAAACATTAATGACAACATTACCTATTTCAGAACATTTCAACTATGAAAGGCCACTCAGACTTAATCCACCAATATCTGTATGGCCACATTATTGACTGCGTACACATCACATGTCTGACTGTAATAAAAATGGCAACATTACCTATTTCAGAACATGTCAGCTATGAAAGGCCACTCAAACTTAATCCACCAATATCTGTATGGCCACATTATTGACTGTGTATACATCACATGTCTGACTGATAAAAATGGCCACTGTAGAGCATTTCAGTTTGCTTTACACAAATGCATACTAGTCCTGCAAAGACAAACTAATGACTTTTTACCTTTCTCACCTCGGTGAGGTCAGTCATTTTTATACACCGACATCCCCCATTTGACTACATCCTTTTCAAATGTTTGCATCAAATAATAATCCAAAGCCATATACTTTTATTTATTTTATTTAACAGGAAAGTCTGACTTGGAATGTAGCCAATTTTCAGCAGATACTTGGGAAGAAGTGCTCCAGATGCATGTCTTTGAAATCTGAAAGGAAACCACACAAACACAAGGAGGACATGCAGACTCCACACAAAAGGCACTCCAACTGAGAATTGAATGAGAGAATGTCTTGCTGTGAGGCAACAATGCTACCACTGCACCACTGTGCTGTCCAAATTCATTTTACACAAACACACAGTAGCCAAAGTATTCCAACTTAAATCATACATACACATACACACTAGTCCTGAAGAGCCAGATTAAAGATTGTCTAAAAATGACCAAATGATAAGAGCATAAGGTACTTTCATCCACAGCAAACCCTCCATCACTAAGAGCAGTTATAGCCACTTTGCTGACTGTATCTATCTCTTATTGTTATGAAGAAATAAATTACATGTACTTTGTCGGCAGCTTTAACTGAATTATATGAAACTGTATAAAGATCACTAGCATCATACCATAAGATCCAGCCATGTGTTGCAGTTTAAATAAAAGATAATTTATGACAGCAAAAGAAATATTAACCACCTGATAACATATGGTAAGTCAATATGCACAATATCTGCAGATGTAAAAGTTGTCTGTATAATAAACATTAAAGTAAACTATTACTACTGCAGAGGTTGCTACTGGCAAACAACTTTCCATCCCAGTATTTCATCTACAAATGCAGAGCCTGCTGCCCTAGAAGAATACATTTCCTATGTTATATTAAAATTATGTACTAGTGATATTGCCATAGCATTTCCTGAACTAGATCAGCTATGCATTACGGAATGGCTGGAAACAATGAGAACAAAGTATAATAGTTACTAGGCATGTAGTCCTAGAGTCCATTAAGGAGCCTAGTTGAAATTCCCAATTGCTCCAAAGCATTGTCTGGTTAAGTGACTTGTTTAATGTCACACAGTGAATAAATTAAGGTAGAAAAATTCAAACCCTGCACCCTTGACACAGGAAACAGCTAATTAACTCATTAACACCTATGTTGAGTAGAATGTTATACCTCTAGCAGGCTACACACATCTTGCACTTCAAAGGATTTTCAGAAAAATAAACTTAAAAAGCATAAGATAAATAAATGTAAATACTTTGTGAACAATAAGAGCTGTTATAACTTTACAAATAGCAATGTTGTCAGTAAGAAACATTTTTACAGTGATAATAGTCAGTGCATTCATAGTCCTTTCCATAAATACTGTAATATATTATTTGTATTATCTTGTACACAAACCCCAAATTAGATTTTTGAAAACTTTCACAAACAAATTTTCATAACATGAAAACTGTACAACCTAGGTGCATATTATTATAACTTTTTGTTAACCATACATAAGTTTTGACATGGCAACAAGAAATGTGTCTATAAGTGCATGTTTATTGAGATATTTACACAAATATGAAAACATATGCTTAATTGTATATTTAGTAAAATAAGTAATACTGGATATCTCTCAAGATGTGCATGGTATGGTACAAATATTAAAGACAGTTTTCTTCAGCAACATCTAAGGTTTCACTTAATGTCATGCAACAGTTTGTAAGTCACTTATTTTTGAAGTATTAAGTACATATGAAAATATTGTTTATTTTTCATTTTCTTTTCTTTTTCATTTTATATTTCATTTATTTTCATAACTACCAGTAGCAACCAACTAACAATATTTCCTGTATAATGTGATACAAACCAGCCTTGAGAGCGAATTGTTCTGTCTCCCACGTATTTCATACCATATACCTCAATAACATGTAAGTCTGTCAGCTATGAAAATATGGACATAAATTTGAAAATATGAATAATAAGTGGCAAAGTGGCAAAGATTAATTTCTCCACTGCAGGAGATCCTAGGCTAACAATCTTAGTGTCATTTTGTTAATAACTCCCTGTCTTTTCTAATAGTGCCTATTATAAGCTGGTAAATCACTTAGTTAAAGAAGCCAGACCACAAAAAAGTTATGGATGCCATAACTCAGTATGGGTGTGAAGTAAACAGTATACAAAAAAGGCATTTTAGGCTTTAGTGAGTTAATGTGACAGAGCTTTTGTCTTCAGTGCTGACTACCAGAAGAACAGTTTAAACTAAATGCTGAAATCATTTACAGTCCAATCTTGTTAAAAAGACACAGTTGCATTAATATACAACAATGAATACATAATAGGTGTTGTCGATCAGTCGGTTCTGATCATCACTCCAAATAATGCAGACCATAAGACATGACAAATGTCATCCTCATCCCCTTTGCAGTTGCTGTAAACTGCAAAGAAGGTACTGAAAAAATATATTACTAAAACACAACATGTTAAGACTGCTAAAATGCAATGTGTTTAATGAATACTACACAATCAAGGCCTGTTAATGACTTAATTCATTATTTACTGCAATGTACAGAGCAAAACAATTAAAGACAATATAAATGCTGCAGCAGCTTTTGTTTTTAACAACACATAAGTCATACAAAAATCTGAAATATTACAGCATACAACATATTATTTTTTGGAGGGAATATATGCTTGCAGGACACGTACATCTCATTTTTGACCTCCATGTGTCTTCTCTGTCATCAAAAATAGCTAACCCATCTGACATCACTCAGAACAGGTCTGAACTACTTGAATGGCTAATAATGCTGTACTGTTGCAGCATACACCGCAAGAGTTAACAGAGCCAGATCACAGACAGATAGGGCTCTAAGAAGCATAATGAATCAGGCCTTTGCCAGCTATACAAACATCCCATTACTTGGAGGTATCTCCCCAATTACTATAAGCTGCATTCAAACTGTCTTTACTTTTAAAATTACCACAGAGTTTTAGATCCAATTTTTACAGGAAAAAACTGTCAGCCATTTTATAAACAAAACAAAATGCTCTCACATTTAAAACAGACTTAGTATGAGAAACAAGAAATTTCCCTTTCACTGAAACTCAAATCTAGTGAAAATGTATCCAGCAACCCATTAAACTACAAGAAACATGGTGGAATTCATACTCAAATATTATATAGTGAAGTAATAATCATCTATGTGAAGGGTGCAGAAATTTAAAAGACAAATGTGTAACACATTTGCTAACAGCCTTGGTCAGCTCACTGGACTCAAGGGTCTCTTTTCAGGAGCAGCCCAGGAGTACTATCTGGTGAAGTAACTTGGCCAATATGTAAAAGAAGATAAAGGCAGAGAAAATCAAACCATGTGCTACAAGAAGCAGCTTGTTAACAACCCATAGCCTTACTCATCTGCACTAAGTGCTAACCAAATTGATCAAGCACATTACATTTCACAATGTTATGCCTGCAAAAAAAATAAATAAATAAATAAAATAATCTAAATTAAACTAATAATGATTTACCATACAGGAGGTCTGGCAGATAGTATGGAGAGTTAAAGCTCTTTCCTCCCATAGTCAAGGTATGGGGTTTGAGTCTGTGTGAATCTAAAAAGTTAACTAGCCAGCCCCACTAACTAGGGCATTATGTGTTAGTAAAATGAACAGTCTTTATCAAAATAAGTTATATGATTACTTGATATAAATAGTCTTCACATCTGTAAGTAATTTAAACAGACAGGATTGTCATTGTGTAGAAAAATGTTTTTATGAGTATTTTTCTTGTTTTGCAAAGACTAAAAAATAAATAATTTGGACATCAACCAAGAGTGACTGAATTACAAATTTAATTTTTTAAATAAATGTCATGTTTAAAAAGATGGATATAAAATCACTCATACAAAGATAAAAACTAAACACTCTCCTGAGGTACAACAAACCTCATTTTTTCCTCTTTCAAAA